>NW_007730651.1:5442-10284 GCF_000696425.1 Galeopterus variegatus
CATTAAAATTAGGAAGATATGTAAAGTTCTAAAAAGAGAACTGCAAAACATGTCAATTATTGCTCCTATTGTTTAAGAATGGTAAGAACTTGAGCACGTTTAAGTGCTAGTGATAGGAGAATGTGCAGAAAGAGGAGGGAGAAAATCACAGTGGAACAAAGTCCCCAAGGAAGCACAGAATACAGAATGTTTTGTAGGGGACTTCTTTTCCATTTTAACAGGAAGGAAGAAGCAAAGAATATCATCCCACAAATATAGGTGAAATTATAAATTCTATATAAAGAAGTGAAAGCAATTTTCTTTTATGACATGTATTTCCCATCCAACACAAAAGATAAGACTTAAGTGAGAAAAGTCTGAAATCCTTGTTGTGAGTTACGGAAGAGAGTGGACTAAAAAGAAAAACTCTTTTCAGGAGAACAGATCCATCATAGAGCACAACTGACAATTCAGGTTGACAGCAAGAAATTCATTATAGGGCTAATCAGGAGCCTATGTGTAATAGGTAAAGGAAAGATGTATGGTTTGATTAAAGGTTTTACAGGGTGGGACAAGAAACGACAGTGGGACAACATAGTGTAAGACTGGCCCAAAAGCGCGAATCTTACTTGCTGGGAAGGCTCATCTTGCAAAGACCAGGAGACAGAGTTCGATGCAATAATGCAAGAGGTTTTTATTTTCAGCATGCTNTAGGCAGGCTTTGGTAAAAGGCTGGGTTGTACGCCGTTTATTGGCCACTTTAAGCAATTTTTAAAACCATTGGGCTTTTAGCTTTTGGCGAGCAAGGGAAGGACTGAGGTATTGACCAATGGTCCACCCCCCCTCTTTCCTCCCTTGGTGTCCAAATATAAGGTAATCAGGTGAGCATACTCCCTTCCTGGAACAGGGTGAACTTTGGGCTTTTTGGAAAGTCCCTTCCCCCTGGCAGCAGAAAGTCCTAATCTTCTGGTGATGGAACGTCTCAAGCACCTAGTAACGGAAGGTCCTAAGTATCTGGTATTGTTTACCAAAAAAGGTTGGGGGTTATCTCTACCTCCACAATAGCTTAGGATAATGGTTAGAGTGTGTTTGAAAAATGCTAATATTTCATATTAAGAAACATAAAATCAGCTATAAATGAAGAGAAGTAACAACAAGGAAAATCTGATAAAGGGAGAAAGTAGGTATTACCATACTGGAGGTT
Organism: Galeopterus variegatus; assembly: GCF_000696425.1. Lineage (NCBI taxonomy): Eukaryota > Metazoa > Chordata > Mammalia > Dermoptera > Cynocephalidae > Galeopterus > Galeopterus variegatus. The sequence goes on from NW_007730651.1 coordinate 6,626, forward strand.
CCATTGAAAAGAAAGAACTTTTCTTTGTTATATGAATAACTTGGAAGAATTGGTGGGTATAGTCAGAGAGCTGGGTAATAGACATTTAGGAAGTTCTCAGTAAAGTGAATGTGCTGAAACCATGGGTATGTGTGGTGGTCACTTAAATGTAGATCTCCAGGAATGTGATGCAGGTGTTTTCATGAACTTGTGGAGAAAACTCAATTTTAATGTCTCAAGATGTGAGTATGATATCTATCTGTTATCTGAGTCACAGGGGCTGGAGATTAACAGGCCATCAGTACAGATAACTGGGATGGGGTTTGGGGAGCAAAGAAAGAGAGTAGGAAGTGGTTGTAAATGGATAGTACCAGACCACTCATAAGAGAAGATGAGCATAACAGCTAACTGGAGATTATAAAAAGAGGACAGAGTCAGAGAGACATGCAGAAAAGAAAAAGAGAAGAGTAGGAGAAAAAAAGGATAAAAGAAGAGAATACAGAAACTGGGAAGAATAAAATGAGGGTACAGATAGCCAAGCTCCAACAAAAATGACTGTACCTATATGCAAAGAAAAGGAGAAGTTCACGGGATCGTGACAAATGTAAGATTAGTAGGAGGGTGAAATGCTAAAAAGAAATTGAAGATAACTGTCAGTAATTCCAAGCCTTGGATCACCTCTAAGGACTTCTGCTATAATTTTCACAAATGATCTACAAAGCACTCGGGGCATGGACATAAGCTGCCCCTCTGTGTTCCTGAAAAAATAAAACCCAACTCTCTTTCGATTAAAAGACAATTGCCAACTTAACTAAGATTTTTCATTTAAGCAAGATATTCTTCTTAAGATAGAATTCTGTTGGTTTACTACTCTAGTCTGACCATATTTACTATTAAATTGAGTTACTATTTCTCAATTCAAGCAAACTTGCTATTAAAAATTTATTAAAACTGAGGGCAACTTAATTCTAGTCCATTTATCTTGACTGAGGAAAAGTTATATTACAGCACTCATGAGCATGGACTCAGAAGCCAAACTGCCTAGGTTTGCATTCTGGCCCCTCCACTCACACTAGCTGTGTGGTGTTAGGTATGTTATTCAACATCTCCATGCCTCTATTTGTCTATAATATGGGATCATATGAGGGTACTTCAAAAAGTTCATGGAAAAACAGAATGGAAAGATAATACAAATTTTCCCATGAGCTTTTTGAAGTACCCTTGCACTAGTGCTACTTCATAGGGTTATTATAAGGATTAAATGATGTAAACTATTAGAATAGTGCCTCACATAGCAAGTTCCATATAAATATTGGCTACTGTTAGTACTACCATTACTACTATTAATATTACTACTTCTTTTTCTTCTACTACTACTACCATCACCACCATCACCAGCACCACTACTCCCACCACCACTACTATGGGAACAGGAGGGAAAATCTCTGATAGATGAAACTAGTTACATCAACATAATGTGCTCCAGATTACAAAGCTCTTTCTCACGACAGCTCTGTGAGAGGTTTTATCCCTCATTTCTAGAATATGAAGCTCAAAGTGGTTATGTGACTAGTTTAAACCACACAGAAAATAAGCAAGCAGTACAAGTAAAATTCAGACTCAGGCCTCTGAACTCTTTCTACTGCATCATCTACTGCCTGAAATAATGAGACTTGGTAGAATGCCAAGTAGCTACTAAAAATAAAGATGGATATAAATAAGTTGTTTACATCCTCCAAGTCTGCCTCACCAGTCGGTAGCAGAAGCCTCTAGATCAAGGGTACGGGAGGTAAACCTCCTCATCTTCCCTGTCCCTATGTCCAAATACATGTCCCGACATCCACTCTTCATTTACTCTTGCATATTGCTGAATCAGAGGACTTATGTTAATTTTGAAACAATTTAGTCCAACTACGTCAGATTTGAGAAGAGAACGCTGAGTCTAAAGAATAAAACATAAAACCCCTGAAGCTCCCATCTAAAGAGAGTCAAGCTCTATTAATTCTCTTAATATATTGTCTTTCATATTCTCCCTATTTTTACATTCCCATTTTTATCACCTTCATTCAGGTTCTTTACATTGTACTCACAAACTAATAAAATTGCCTCACATCCAATATACTACCAATTTCTTAATCTTCGTGAAATACCATAAAGACTCTGAGACACCTTAAAGGCAAAGACTATTTCTTTATATACTTCCCACAATACCTAACATAAAGTTATGCTTAATAAATAGCTATTAACTTAAAAAATGAGGTCATTGAAGGAAGAAGGGTAAAGAAATATATTTTTCAGGAAAAGGAACTGGTATCAAGATTTTTCTAGCATTTCTATAAATAATATGGAAATAAAAACACTGAAATTATTGAAAATATTGAAATCTCCAAGTTTATAAGTGCTACTTTTCTGACATAAAAAGACTGAATAAGAAACACCACTGTAGTATGAACTTACTAAAAATTGGCCAATATACAAAGAAACAGATTTAGAGGAAAACTGATGCATAAATGATGCATAAATCATTTAGTAAGCAGGGGCCTGAGAGACTACCACATTGTATTTCTGAAGACAATAGTTTAATTTACCATAGAGGCCAAGAAAAGCAATAAAATGTTTTCGTTTTTTTTAGAGTTCATTCATTGCACAAATATTTATTGGGTGCTTATGTGTGCCAGGTACTGGAGTTACAGTGTGATCAACAAAAAGCAAATCCCTGTCTTCTGGAGGTTTACAGAGGAAACCTGTTTATAATCTCATAAACAACATAAAACTAACATTATATGTGCACAGAGTGTGAGTAAGTTCATAAAAAGGGGAAGGAGTTAACTTAGATGGGAAAGGCAGAGAAGGCTTTTCCCTGGAAGTAAGTTTTAAGTTGTGCATGAAGAATAAGCAGGAGTTGGCCAGGAAAGAATGAGATCAGTAACTTTTAAGGCAAAAAGAACATAGTGTACCTGAGGTGGGAAAAAGTCTCACTCGTTTAGGAAGGGAAAGAAAGCCCGGAGGGCTAAGTGGTATAAGATGAGGCAGGAGGGCAAGCCAGATCATAAAAGCCTTCCTATGGATGTCATCATAGATTGTGGGTTTTAGCCCAACTACAATGAGAAACCCCTGGCGCCACTGAAGCACAGGCACTAAAAACATAAATCATTACTGATCCCATGGAATGTGTATACTTACCTAACTTGACAAAGTTCTACTAGATGTCTCATACATTAAAAAAAAAAAGAAAAAAAAATTGGAAAATAGTCCAATATACCAACCAAGCAAATAAAAGGACATCTATAGGGCTGGCCCGGTGGCGCACTGCTACAGTGCACCACTTGGGAAGCGCGGTGGCGCTCCCACCGAGGGTTCGGATCCCACATACAGACCAGCCGCTCACTGGCTGAGCGAGGTGAGGGAGCAACACCAAGGGTTGCGATCCCGTTGCCGGTCCCGGTCCGGTACGGGCGCGACACTGAGGGTTGCGATCCATTGCCGGTCACGAAAAAAGACAAAAAGGGGAAAAAATAATAGTAATAAAAAATAAAGGACATCTATAAAGGCAGAGAAAAACAATTTAACTAGAACCCAGGCCACAGCACAGACACCACAATATAACTGGTAAATTTAATGCCATTTTTTTTTTTTTTTGTCTTTTTCCGTGTCCGGCAACGGATCGCAACCCTCAGTGT
>NW_007730651.1:10294-23532 GCF_000696425.1 Galeopterus variegatus
AAAAAAATTTAACTAGAAGCCAGGCCACAGCACAGACAACACAATATAACTGGTAAATTTAATGCCATTTTTTAACATAATACTTTGGATATATTTTCAAGATGCTAATTCTAGCATATAAAATAAACCTTCAGCAAATTCATATTTATTAAAATAATACATATTTGTAAGGTGTTATTTAAGGGATATGGAACAAGTTAAAATTCATCATCTATTGTTGATGTTCAAGAGACCACAAAATTATTATTATATCCCAACATAAACATATCAAAAATTTAGTAGTAGTTGTTCTTTTGTAACTGAGTTAGGAACGATGACAGTGTAAAGATTAAGGTGTAAGAGGCAGGAGTTGAAAAACTATTTCTTGAAAGAAGACAACCAGGAGAACAGAGAGGATGAAAAGGAGGAAAAAAATCCTATTGAAGATCCCACGAAAATCTGATATCCATAGCACAGAGTTATTAATCAGAAACAACTACAAAAAACATATCCAGAAGTAAAGTAACATGAAAAGTACCTGCAAAACCTGACAGGTCAGTAGAAAGTGATGAACCACTTGAGCTTTCAATAACGGCTTAATGTTAAACACCTGCTGGTGGTGATCTGCTTGGATGAGGACTTCCAAAGCCGCTAGCAGGGTTTCCCAAACACCTTGCTGAGAAAATAAACACACTCCAATTAGCACACAGTTACTGAAAACCATGCTGCATGCTTTTTAGAACACACACAATATAACAGTTTAACACTGTGTATATATTTAACGTCAATGATTAAATTTGTCTGAAAAAAACAAATCATAAGATTTATCCTCTATTATTTTCTGTTGTCAACAGGTCATTTCTATATACCTATATTGAATGCAATATGGTATTCACTGCTTTAGTATATTACCCTTTCTTTGATGTTAAATGATATATAAGTATTTTCAAAAGATGAATGACCTTGAGAGAATTATTCAAATTAGAGAAGACTACATATGACCAATATAATTATTTTCAAATAATTTATGTTCAAAGAGTGTTATGAAAACTGTATAAATTTCAATGCTAATTGGCATATGCAGCATTTAATGAAATAATTTTAGAACAAACAGTACTAAATTGAAAAGTCACAAACAATGTGAAAACCCTGCTTTTGGATTAATTTACTTTTTAGTCCAAATGAAAAAATTCTCTGCACGATTACAAACTGCATCTTCAAAGAGTAGTTAGCATCCTTTAAAGGTGCTTTAAAATGCTCTCCCATATTGAGTCAACCTTAAATCATCCACAATACTACAGAAAAAGAACTTACGTAGATAACTAATATTGAGAGATAATCTCCACCTCACCTTATTACTCTAATTGACCTTTCAACGAAGCAGTTAACAAGAAGGTTGGGTTGCAGGTCTTAGTATTTCTCCTGCCATTATCGGACAGTAATAAACAATGAAAAGGCCAAGGACTTGATGGAATTAATCATACTATTCTCACCAAGGCCTCTCTCTTCATAGATGGAGCTAAGATGCCCTAAAAGAAAAAGCCATATGAAAACTGGGAGACAAGGCAGCCTAAGTAGGAAAACTTGATTCAAACAGGTTTGAAAAATAGTGCCAATGTAAACAAATCACCACCACCAACAACAAAACAACAAAAATCAAACTTGGTTCAAAAACAATTAATTAGATAAGAAAATATTTCAAATCCAAAAGTGTCTTATTAATTCTGAATTCAAAAAAAAATGTTTTTTTATCAGACAACCCCAAATTTGCTAAATAAGCTAACTGTCCCTCATTTAATTAGGTTTAATTTTCCAATCTGTAACTGAGCATATTCTGTATTATATAATTTTACTGCCTTTGATCTAATTTGTTTACATATGCTATCCCTGAATTGATTTGCTTTCTCTTCCTGCAATATTACACATATTTTTATCTATCTACTCATCTATCTCTATGGTTATTTTAGGTTTAAAAGTGAATATTGAAAATGAGAATAGGAATCACAACAAATTACAAAGTTTAAAAAATTGACAAATACCATAAATACCACAAAATACAGAAAAATAGCAATAGTTTTTAAGCTGCTTTTTAATACCTTTTTCACACTTTTTGACTGCCTCTTCATATAACAATAATTTTGTAATATAATTTTCTATAGGAATAGAAAAATAATTTTCTTTCCTCTAGTAAGTTTGAGCTAAATTTATTTTATAATTACAGATAAGAAAACTTTTTTTAGCTTCACAACTTGTTATTGAGGATGTTAAATTTTTGGAGACTATTGCCAAACTTGCAAATAATACATTTTTTAAAAACTCTAAAGATATATATTCTGAATTGCATGTTAAATAATTATGTTTGATGATAATGTTGTTATATTCTACTTCTAGACAATCTAGTTTTTTCAAAAATCACCAATACCTACTAGAACCCTGCCACACTCGGGAGGGGGACAGTTAGAACCCTGCCACACTCGGGAGGTCGGGAGGGGGACAGTCTACACTATAACTAAGACGACTGTGTGAGCCTATTCAATTAAGAATGTTTACAAATAGGGCAGAAAGGAAACAACCCTGCACTTATTTCCTGGTTGGGTCCTTCTGAAGACCAGTTTCTCCATTCTAGGTGTTGAGATTCAGTGCCCAGACCTAACATCTATCTATGTTGCTTACTCCGTGCTTATGATAAGGCCTTGCCCTACACACAACAATCCCAGCTCTGCCTCCTGGCCAGCATGGTCCCCCATTCAGAAGTATGTCCATTTCCCTCTCCTGGACCTGACTCCCCAGACTCTTAACAGGCTCCCCTTTCAGAGTTTATAGGAAATAGAAGCTCCCAACTGATCCAAATGAGCCCATATGCTCTTGCCTGAGTACAGTGCTCTCAGCCAGCCCAAGTTCTGATCTTGACCTTCCAGCTCAGCAGTACTCATGGCTGTTCAAAACTTTGAATTGGAAATATCTACAGATTTCCATTTATAATTAACATAACATGGAAGTAGTAAATTAATTTGCTTCTTCAGAAGAATTAGATGAATATTTAAAAGTACATGTTTCTATTTACAGCAGCTAAAATGTGGAAGCTATCTAAGTGTCCCTTGATGGATGAATGGCTAAGCAAAATGCAGTGTATCCATACAACAGAATATTACTCAGCTTCAAGAAGGAAGAAAATTCTGACATATGCTACAACAGGGATGAACCTAGAGGACATTATGCTAAGGGAAAAATGCTAATCACAAGAAGACAAATCCTATATGATTCCACCTATACGAGTCAAAATCATACAGTCAGAGAGAGAATGGTGGTTGCCAACGTCTGTGGAAAGGGAGGAATGGGGAGTTATTGTTTAATGAGTACAGAGGTTTGGTTTTAAAAGATGAAAATTGTTATGGCGATGGATGGTGGTGATGGTTGCACAATATTGTGAATGTACTTGATGCCACTTAAAAATGGTTATGATAGGGCCGGCCCAGTGGCGCACTGGATAGTGCACCGCTTGGGAAGCGTGGCGGCGCTCCCGCCCGAGGGTTCGGATCCCACATACAGACCAATTCCCGCTCACTGGCTGAGCGCGGCGCGGGAGCAACACTGAGGGTTGCAGTCCCGTTGCCGGTCCCCGGTCCGGTACGGGGGCAACACTGAGGGTTGCGATCCGTTGCCGGACACGGAAAAAGACAAAAAAGACAAAAAAAAAAAATGGTTATGATAGTAAATTTTATCTTATGTGTACTTTACCACAATAAGAAAAAGAGGGAAAAGTACACATTACATGCCTCTGCTTTATTCCATATCTTCCAGACAAGCAACAGCTCCTCTAACAGTTTCACATTTTGGATTATAGCATCGGACTCTATATCCAACTTAAACTCTCCATTCTCACCGATATGAATAATATCTTCACTGCAGCAAACTTCAAGGGTCTATGGAAAATCAGCATTAATATACCATGCATTAACAATGATTAATCAAAAAGTTTAACAGAAACATTAAGCTTTGAATCTTAGCAGTCATAACATTAAATTCAAAGGAAAACAGGTAAATAATTCAACATTTCACAAAGTATCTTTAATTTGTTTTTGTAAAATATCTTTAATTTGTTTTAGGAAAACAGGTAAATAATTCAACATTTCACAAAGTATCTTTAATTTGTTTTTGTAAAACAACTTAAATAAATAGAAAACCCCAACCTTTCAAATATTTGTGAATACTCAGTTTCAAACATGGAGTAAAACAAACTACATTCTATTTTTATTTTTTCAAATGAATTAAATTGCTGTTAGCCTTTAAAACCTTTTCAGAAAAGTAGTAAGGATTCATGCCACACATGTGTGGATCTTGATAGTTTGAAGAGGTAGGTGTGGGGTGCAGGGGTAGAGGAACCATCTTTTGCCTTAGTATCCCTATCCTCAGAGACAAATACTTTCACAATGTTACCAAATGCTGACGGCCAGAAAAAAGTTTAAATATATGATGACAGTAGGATCATATAAAAACTAACACGGACATCTGTGACTTTAAAACTAACTCTGGGGCCGGTCTGGTGGCGCACTTGGTAGAGTGTGGCGCTTAGGAGCACGGTGGCGCTCCTGCCGAGGGTTTGGATCCCATATAGAGACTGGTCCGCTCACTGGTTGAGCGTGGTCCGGGCACGACACCGAGGGTTGCGATCCTGTTGCCGGTCGCGGTACGGGTGCGACACCGAGAGTTGCGACCCCATTACCGGTCACAAAAAAAGACAAAAAGGAAAAAAAAAACTAACTCTGTAGCAGCATTGCCTAATGAAATGGTGTTTCTCTAGGTATCTGGAGAACTGGGTTCTCTCCCATCACTGTGGGAGCTGAAGCAAACAATTTCATCCATCTACAGAATGAGGGGCCAGCGTGGCAGGCATCTGTGGTTCATCTAGATCTAAAATTCTATGAGTTTATTTTTTTTTCTTACTTTCCTAAAACGCTTTAAAGAAAAGAAAAATGTAATCACTTAAAGATAAAAAGAACTGGAAGGGTACCTTAGTTTGAGTAAATATACCCTAATGAGTTTCCTTCATTTACTTCAGGAATAACTGAAACACAAAACTATCACTGAAAGACTTTGATGAAGAGATGAGTGTCACTGCATATGAAACTGTGAGAATAAATTTTGTGAGGTCATACCTTCAAAATGTGATAGCCAACGATGCATTTTCATTTGATCAACACCTGATGAATCATGCAAAGTCCAGGAAAGTTTTCTAACTCCTGTACTATTGGTTGTACTGAATTAGTGAGAGTATAACTTGCAGCACTAATGCTTGAGTTTCTTCACAGCTATTGAGTTCAAAACCTAAAAAAAGCAGATATATTTTTCTCCTGATTTGTTGAGAGTAAAAATTTAACATGTGCGATTATAACCTTTATGTAATATCAATCTAACAGTTTCTATGAAACCTTATTTTTTAATAGTCACATGGTAATAATTTAAGAATTGTGGATAAACAAAACTGAGCAACAGGCATAAACAAAACTGAGGCATAATCCCATTCTCTTTAATCTCTTTAGTACATTATAAAGGGACTAAACATTAACAACCTTAGAGGTCAGTAGCATTTTATAATTAGTGATCTGAATTGTCAGTAAAATGTTTCAAGTTTTCAGTAGAATAGTCAATCAACAAATAGACTCTACGTGAAAAGACATGATGCTTGCCCCCCGTGGGGCCTACTGTCTAATCAGAGATAAGACCTACATGTAAAAACCATGTATTGTGCCTCATACTTCAATGCAGCCAACACTTTCTGACAACTACTGTACATAAGAAACATACACCCTTTATCACGACAAAAGGCAAAGAAGAATGAGACAAAAGAAATGCCATGAGAGCACAGAAATCACTTCTGACCCCTACCTGCTTGGTTTAGAAAGGCTATGAGGAGAGGAGATGGTCTGGAAGGAGAGCCCATTCCTGGAAAAGCAGAGATAAAGAGGTGGCTGGGATGCAGCCTGGAAAGGGATAAAGGCCTGCACTGGAAGTCCATGGGACACCTAGGAGGCTGCAGACTGCCTGTTTGGCTGGATGATGGACATCAGGTTCAAATGGCAGGCTATACATGTAAGGATTTCAAGGAGACTGAAGTTTATTTTTGTAGGAGAGGGAAAGATACAACGTTTCTAAGTTTTAAATGTGAAAACATACTTTAAGTATTGGCAAGATCCTAATATACATAAGATAAAATTTAACCATTTTCTTAGGATCCAATCACTGTATCAGTAATCATAACAAAATCATATCAAAAATCTTGATGAAAGAAGAAAAACCAAAGATATACATTTTGAAATTGTACAATGATATAAAATGAGATTACAAAATGTTAATGAGGAGTTAAAGAGCTTTAAATTTTAAAACAAGAGGGGAAAATCTATTCTTCTAAATAATACATGCAAAGAAAGTATACAAAAGGAAGAGGAGGAAAAGATGACAGCTTACAGAGTATGGTAGGTCAAGTGCTAACAAGATATTTATAAGAACACTAACAACAAACATTGATATGCCCCTTATTGCAAAATTAATCAAGGTGGACCTGTTAAAGAAAGAAAGCCAGTTAGGAAAACAGTGTGAAAATTTGATAAGGTTGCAGAAGCTATACTTAGTGGTAAAAAGAAGATGACGTTCAAGGATAAAGGAAGATCGAGGCTGCTTTAATTAAACAGGGATACGGACCCCAAGGAAGGAGAAATGATTTGTGACAAAGTGAAACCATTTGTGCCCCCTCTTTTGGATTTTAAAAATCTCTGAAAAAGTCAATATATAATTATTGACTGCCTACTCTGCATCAGGTAAGTCATTGTCCTTGCCCTCCAATAACTAAATAGAACAGATATTAAATGATTTACTCTAAAACGGTACTTATGGCCTGAGTCAAACTTTTTATATTTCTCCTATTTAAACAAACTACAGACCCAAATAAATAAAAATTTCTTAAAAAAAATTTTTTTACCTTCAGTATTTTCCCCCTGCATTAGAAAGCTTTAAGAAAATTTTTTTACCTTCAGTTTTTTCCCCCTGCATTAGAAAGCTTTAAGAGATAAATGTTTCTTTTTCATATATATTTTATTTTTAAAAATACATTTCTTTCATCTCATTACTACAGCATACATTTTTCTTTCCAAAGGCAATTTAAAATTTCATACATTTAACATTTTAATTGTTCTAATAACATTTCTGGATAATAGAAAACTTCTAGAAATCTGCATAAATTAGAAGAAATCATAATCATCTGTAGCAGAAAGCTTGATGACATCTTTAATATGCTTTTTTTAATGCTAAAAATTTAATATACTTGACTGCAGCTTTTTTTTTTTTTTTTGGTAGTCCAAAAAAAACCTCTTTATCAATAATAAAGAAGTAGGTTCTCCTTAGACAAAACTATAATCAGTGATTCCTACCCTAGCAAAGAGAAAAACAAACACACCAGTTCCACCAATCTCATGCAGAATGCCTTGAATAGTTTTACATTCGGTAGGCTGGAGATTCTTTAGATGATGAGGTTCTAATAAGATGCTCTGAACTTCTTTTGAGCTGAAGGGTCTTTGAGAGCTGAGTTTTCATCTGACTTTTAAGTCGAATCACTGGCTCATACACGGTATACTGAGCAGGACAGAAAGTTGTACAAACAACTGAAAGACTTTCCGGAAACAGAAATATTTTCCTTCAGAAACTAAACACAGTTTTTAAAGTAAGTTATCAACTAGCAAATAAATATTTCAAAGTGAAAAGACACTCAACTGATCTTTTTCTTTGTCTTAAAAAAGACACCTACTGAACTAAACCAAGATGAACATGAGAAGCAAGGCTGTTTTCCTCAAAGGAAATGATCAGTTTCTCTGAGTAATGATCACTAGTATAAACACATCAAGATTGAGAAGGATTCAGCTTCGATCCGTTTAGGATAAACACGAAATTATTACTTAACTATTACTACTAATAACAGCTCTGTCTTACACCGCACTCATTACATACCAGGCACTGTCCTAAGTAACCACTTATAAATATTGGGAACTGAGTCAACTTACCTGAAATTTTGGCTTTGGATTTGCTCATAGGCTGCTACTCATTTAAAAGTGACTCTAGGGGCCGAGCCCGTGGCGCACTCGGGAGAGTGCGGCGCCGTGGCGGGTTCGGATCCTATATAGGGATGGCCGGTGCGCTCACAGCGCTCACTGGCTGAGTGCGTGGCTGAGCGCTGTGCGGCCGGTCTCAAAAAGGACAAACAAACAAACAAACAAACAAAAACCCCCCCAAAAACTGCCCATTCATTTGGTTTAACCTTTATTTGTTTTAATGTTTTCTCTGGGGTTGCTATTGAATGCACAGCTTTGGAAATTCTGTTTGGTCAAATAAGATTTTATGGATATGCATGGAAAATGTTAGGGCTAATTGTATAACAATGTTAACTGTTTTGTGTATCCAGGCTATTGAATTTACCTTGTGAGAAGTAATAATTATGCACCTACTATATATAGAATCCTGTGTGATGATATTTTCAGTGTGTATGGAATAAGGTGTAATCATTAAGAAAAATTAGTTAGGTTTCTATGTACTGATACGGAAAGATGTTCAAATATATTGTTACTTGAAAAAAGCCACTTACAGAGCATTATGATCTCATTTGTGCAAAGGAAAAAAGATAGGGGAGGTGGGATATATGACATCAATATATAATATGTGTGTGTGTATATGCTTATATAGAGAGAGATTTTCTGAGAGAACACTGAACAGAGTTAAGGGTGGTAATCTCTGGACATGACAATTGGACAATGAAACTGTGGAGGCATGACTCAGGGAGACTTTTATTTTCTACTTTACCTTTTAGTTCTTTTTGAAGTTTCTGGCATAGTGTTATTTTTTGTTTTGTTTTTAAAAAATTAAGTGTATTATAGAATTATAATGTATTATGTAAAATTATTTTTTACTTTCAGTCATAGATTTTTAAAGTTCTCCAGGATATACTTTTATAATAGGAGAAATATATTCTCAGAATAAATTAAAACTTTAAAGAATCAATAAGAAGAAAACAATTCGTTAGAGAAAATGGACAAAGGAATTGAACAATTAAAAAGTTCAGGTGTTCATTAACTGTATATAAAGCTATTTATCTGCACTTGTTATTAGTATTATGTTAATTAAAAGAAAGTGAATTATTATTTCACACCCATCATACTGGCAACCACTGAAGTTTAGCAATGCCAAGTGCAGTTGAGGATGTGGGGAAAAGGGAAGCTTTCATACACTGAAATTTGCTTGTCTAGCATTTCTATATCTAAGGGTATACCATAGAGAAACTCTTGTATACTTGGACAGATGTATCACAGCGCACGGCTCACAGGATCGCCCTGTCTCCTGTCACGGCCGCTCCAGACCCGTCGCCATCTTCTCTCTTAGCCAACACTTTCTGACAACTACCTCGGCCCCGGCTCCTGCCCGGGCATCCTCCTCAATCCGCCGCTGCTGCGCCGCTCCACGCTCTCTTCCGCACTCCGTTGACCTGAAGAGCTTCTGCAGCGACCGGTAACGCCCCGACAACCGGTAACGCCCCGACAACGGCCGACAACGGCCGACAACGGAAACATCCGGGGTCCCGCCTCCCGCAGAGGGGAGGTGCTGAGGGAGGAGCCGACGCCGGAGTGGGCGGGGCCGGTCGTTCCTTCCTTGCAAGAGTTTAAGGTGCTGGATCAGTTGAACCATGAATATGGAAACAAACTTCAGCAGTGTGATAAATGGAGGAGTCACATTCTGTCATCCCGCTCTCAGGTTCTCTCACAGTGAAAGTGGAATTTTTACATGTTCCAAGTCCTTGTCTTATTTATTGATTTATTTATATTTGCCTTTCTCCTTCACAGAAAAGCGTTTCTAAATTTCTTGGCCTCCTTTGACAGAACATAAATGTATTTCATCTCTCAAAATAAAATGAAAACAAGGAAGAATAAGAAACTACAGAGAAATGGAAGAAATGTGGCTGTTTACAAAAGCAGGGATCACTCAAAAGCATTTCTCTCATTTTTTAACTGGTGGTCGCTCGATGTTGGCAAGTAGCTATAAGAAGTGACGAGGTTGGATTGTGAGACTCCAACAGTGTGTTTGATTCCAGAGGAAATTCAGATCTCTCCTTCCTGTAACTCTTCTATAAAAATGCATTTCACATAGAAGTCCTGTGCTGGGGTCACCAGACCTGCTGGCATCTGCACCTGCATTCACCTTGGGGCAGTTAAGGGGGCCATATGCGGGGCTGTGGCAATATGAAGTTGAATGAGGGTTTATATTGTAAATGTTCATGAAGAAATCTCTAGAATGACCAAAAAATGGTAAAATTGATAGAGCACATGGTGTGGGACAGACACTTGATATTAATGATCTGATTTAATCCTGCAAGGAGCACTCCCAGTTTTCTTCAGAAAAATATGTGGATATGTGTAAAGTCACTGTTTCTGCTCTAAGACTTTGGTCTGTGAGTCCCATACGGAGGGAGATGAAACAGTCCATGCACCACGTCTGTTTGGGAAGTTCCCTGAGGTAGAGCGTGGGGTGCTGTGGCTGATGTTGTCTTAGTCACCATGGTCCCAAGGGGCCCTGCAGGAGGGAGCAAGGCCTCAGACCTCAGACATATGTGCCAGAGTCACAGTCTGACCCAGCCCTGACTTTCAGAGGAATGACCACCATGAGGTTACATTTCAAGTGTAAACTGCTTACTCTCTTCCTTGATAGCTGTCCCCTGGCACCCTGGGCTTGTGACTCTCCACTGTGGGTGTGCACGCATGTGCATGCATGTAGGGGTGAAAGGGCTTGGGAGGAGATGGGGATGGGTGTGTGGGGTGCAATACAAGTTGAAATGAGACACTGAATGTTGATTGAGCCCCTACTGTATTCCAGGCCCTGTGTTAGGCACTGGGCATACAATGGTCAACAGCATGGATGCCTGCCTGGTGGAATGAGGGTAGTAAATGAGAGAGGATAAATAAAACAGACTGTTAATGAGGAATTCAGACCCAGGAGGACCTGCCATGTTGCTCTTTTTCCCTCTCAGGCTGGGGGACACTCGGTCACAATTGCTGAGAGCCCTTCACTGCAACAGAACCCACCTGCAAACCACAGAAGAGGTGTTGTGATCTGGATAATTTGCAGCAGTAATCCTAAGTACTTTTAAAGTGGGCAGACTTTCCCAAATTCTAAGCTACGTCTAGTTTCTCAGAAGCCCAGAAACAAGAATTGAGAAGCCTGAATGTTTCCATCATTATACAGGAGAAATAACACTTAGATGAATCACAAACAACTGAACTTTGTGTTTACCACCGGAAATTATCATGAGGCTTAAGTTAAAACATTAGTGGAAAATAAACACTAAAATTAAGTCATTCAGACCCCAATGCACAGAGGTATCTAATCACATTGAAATCTGCATTTCAGGATTGTATGGAATCATGGTGCATGTGGTGACTAGAGACATATTAGCATATGAAAAATAGAAATAATGACTTTTTGGAAAAAAAGTAAAACTCCAAATATGAACTTTACATGTTAAAAAGTTTTATCTGAGCAATTTTCAGACATATAAGCTGTTTGTAGATTTTGTATAAATAAAGAATCACTTTGATTAAATCCCAGTGCTCACATTTTCTCGTGTTTTCCAGTAGTTGTTGCTAATGAAAAGTGAAACTGCATTTATGAATATAAATTATTAATGTCGGTCTATTGATATACAGTAGCTAATTTTCAAGATACTGTCTGTAAACAACATAGGGTTGTATTAAATATTCATATAATCATTGTGATAATCTATAAAGCAATTATAATTAAAATGAAATTGTCTTATAAATAACTGAATAAACAGACTTTTTAGAGATAGGAAGATATCACTTATATTTTCATAGCAAACGAAGTAAAAATAGAACTGCTTTCCTGTCTATTAGCCCAAGCTAGAAAGAGTTAAGTGAACTTCCCATTATATTCACATAAATAGTTGCTTTGCAACAGGCCACGTGAGGGGACATTCCTCTACCAGAGATGGTGCTCAAGAGGAAAACGAGGTGAGATAACGTGCTGTGTCTGTGTGAACATTCATGGCTATTGTCACACGTTCGGTGTTGGGGACTTTCTGCTTTTGTTCTCTTCTGTGTACCATGTGCAGGTAAGAAGGTTTGGCTCATAGCTGACCACCGAGCTGGCCGGTGGCTCCAGGATTCACCTGCCATGTCCCAGGTTGGTCAGACCCAGAGGAGGCATGAGGCCTGGCTGGCCCCAGGCCTGGCCCACAGTCCTCAGCTGTTTGGGTGGGTCTGGTGGATCCAGCCTGGCCCTGGCAGGTTGGGCTCTAGGAGGCAGGATGAGGATGAAGGGGGCAGATGGCAGAAGGTGAGCCTCAGCGTGAGGACAGGTTCAAGGCCTGGGGTGGCCCAGGATGCTGAGCAGAGGGCAGCGCAAGGCAGGGGTTGAGGGCTGGGGTCTTCCCTCCTCCTCACTGCCCTGACTCTCCCATGTGGAGAGGGAAGCAGAGAGGGGGGCCCCTGTCCCTTGGCCACAGTTACGGAGCCATCAACCTGGAGATCCAGGATCTAACTAGTGGAGCCTGATCCTAACCCCTGTCTCCGCTGACCATCCCAGGACCCTCGGTTAGTGATAGTCATTCTATCAAAGACTATGATGGGTTCACAGACATCCTGTGGAAGTTGGTCTTTTAGGGTGACTTCATCACAATCCAGGTCAAGACATCACAACTGGGACACACAGGGCTCCTGGTGACATGCAGGACCATCCCCGAGTGAGCACGCGTTGCCTCAGCTTCTGCACTGCCCCGGCTGCAATGACACCCTGCACTGTGTCCACCACAGGAGACTCCGACAGCCTCAGTCCTAACGCACGGCTCTAGGATGCCAGGTGATTTAGTGAAGGGCATGGGAAAGGATCACTGCAGCTCCCCAGACAGGGCTGAAGGGAACCAGCTACACTAAAAGGGCCCTGGAGCATAGTCCCGCAGGGTCCCAAAGTGAGGTGGTGTCCCTGCTCCTCAGCCTCTCGCATCTGCGTGCACCTGCTCCCCTGCCACATGCCTCTTCTAGGGCAAATACGGCTGGGGTTCGTCTGGGTCCAGGGATCCCAGCTAAACACAGACAGACCAAAGAACAAAAGAAGTGCCCACGGAGAGGCTCGTGGTGGGCAAGGATCCGGCGACAGACCTGTCCGAGGACCGGGGGTGGTTGCTCTCTCCCTCCCCACACCCCCCCCCCCCC
>NW_007730651.1:24473-27874 GCF_000696425.1 Galeopterus variegatus
AAAAGAAGTGCCCACGGAGAGGCTCGTGGTGGGCAAGGATCCGGCGACAGACCTGTCCGAGGAGTGGGGGTGGTGGCTCAGTCCCTCCCCACCCCCTCCTTCTCTCTCCCGTTACAGACTCTCCCTCAAGGCAGGAATTCCGGAGAACTTGGAATGATGGTGCTGGGACTGTCATTCTCGTAAGATAAGAAAGAAGTTACAGTGTCTGACACCTACATAGGGACTGTGTGTTCATAACTTACGTCCGCATGTTCTCCTACTCAAACCTCTTCGTGTCGGGGTAGTTCAGTCTCACAGAGTCACTGGCTGTCCAGGATGTGTCACATCACATCGCATCGTTTCTTGCCTCTCAGCAGAACAGGGATCATGAAAAGGTGTGGTCACAGACAGGATGTGGAAGCAGAAACCATATTCAATTCCGAGCAAGAGACTACTCTAATTAGTTTAAACAAACAGGGTTGATTTCCAAGGCTACCGGTCTACTTAATTGTTGTGTCTGGACCAACAGGCTCTAGATAAAGGACCCCATAGATGCCTGTCCCCATGTCCACATGCTGGGGTCAGAAAGAGCCCAGGCTCTCACATGAGCTGAGACCAGACTCAGAAGCTGCCATCTGCAGAGCCACATGCCCTGGCGTGGACCAGGCCTGTGCCTCCTGCTCTTCCTCCTCTCCTAACTTACAAATCTAAGTCTGCAGCTAGTGCGTCTGACTGGCGCAGCTTGCGTTCCCTCTGGAGTCCTGGCAGCAAGGCGTCTTGGAGAGTGGAATTCCAGCTTCCTGGCCTCTTGGGATAGGTAACTCCACAGAAGGAAGTTGGAGCGGACGTTGAAGACACCGATCGTCACCATCCACCACAAATTCGCTGTCTGCAGACCTGAACACAGCATGAGCACCCACACCCCACCCAGCCTGGGGTCCCCATAAGGTTGGCTTCTCCCTGGCCTCCGCCCCATCCCCACCAAGTGCTCTGTGCTCATCTGTATTTCTAAATGAGCACACCCTCATTTCAGCCCTCCCTACCACTCACTTTCTTCCTCTGTGGAGAAGGGACATTTTTAATGTATTATCCCTGGTAATCGAGTCCTGGTAGCATTTCGTATTGACCATTACTTCCTTTATTGCTTGATAACATAAACTTTGTATTGAGCACCTCCTCTGCTAGAGTTTGGAAGATACAAAAGGCATTCAATTTCATCCTTTACTTTAAAGAATGTTCAGGCAAGGAGAAACAGAGACACACAAACCACTGAAATTCAACTTAATTATTTCTGTGAAGGGAGTTTGAACAAGGTTCCCCAGGTGCAGAGAGACAAGAGCAGACAAACCTGCTGGGGTTTCAGGAAAGGCTGAACCCAGGCTTACTTGCATCTGTGCTCCCAAATAGTGATGAGGACGAATGCTAATGCCAGACCCTTCGGGGTCCCAGCCTTGCACTAAAATCTTCACACCCGTCCTCCCACTGGCTCCTCATGGGAACATTTAGCAACTTTTCCAGTGAGGGAAGAGAGGCTCCATAAGGGTAAGTGGCCACACGGCTGATCAGCGATCTAGAACTTGACTCTGTAATCTCCTAAGAGGGCACATGGCATATAGGCTAAATGCACACCTGTGGGGTCACAGTTGTGAGTGTGAATCCCAGATCTGCCTTGTGCTAGACATGTGATGAGAATTTATGCAAATTATTTAATCTCAGCAGCCTCTACTTTGAAGTGGAAATCATGGTAGGAAGGAGCTTCATTTTCTAGATATTGCAGGTAATACATATAGGTAATGCATGTGCAGAAACACATGGTAAAGACATTACAAGTATCATTTGCAGACTGCCCAGCACACAGGGCTTCTGCTGCTGGTGCCTAGCCACTGCAAGCTTTGTGAGAGGGAGGGTCTGCACATCACTGCTGAGGCCTTCATGCATTTCTGACATGCTCCTGTGTTAAGTGGCAGGACCATGAAGATGACGGGATGCAGGCTATCCTTAGAGATTCCAGGACCTCATGGAGTGCAATGTATAGATCCATCTCCATAAGGTGTGAATAATGAGCTGTAGGAATATGGAAAAGGCCAGATCTGCCTTGCCTGTGGGTGTCAGGGTGGGGGTCCTGGGTCGCCAAGGGTGCTGCATGCAGTTGACTTGCACAGTAGGTGGAGTTAAGAGAAAGGGAATCAAGGGCCGGCATGGTGGCGCACTGGATAGTGTGCCGCTTGGGAAGCGCGGCGGCGCACCCGCCCGAGGGTTCGGATCCCACCTACAGACCGGTTCCCGCTCACTGGCTGAGCGAGGCGCGGGAGCAACACCGAGGGTTGCGATCCCGTTGCCGGTCCCCGGTCCGGTATGGGGGCAACACTGAGGGTTGCGATCCGTTGCCGGACACCGAAAAAGACAAAAGACAAAAAAAAAAAAGAGAAAGGGAATCAAGCCAGGGCTCTCTGGCAGCACCATGCTGCCTCCCATAATAAACCCCACATTTGTGGCACTCCTTAAACTATCTCTAGTTTTCAGAAGAGGTCTACAAGGCAGGTGTTATGAATCAAAACCTAAAATTGTAATTATTTGAATAAAGTGCATTGTTGCATATTATAATCAATAGAAACTCTTTCAAAACTTCAAACATAACTCTTCATAAAATTAAAGTGGCTGGTCATTCACTAACTCATGTTGGGCTTTTCTAAAACTAACTGATTTCCAGGCCTTGCCACCATGTAAGCTTGAATTTTTCATGTGATTTCCCCCCCCACACACACTATTTCTTCTTACTATGGCAATTGGTACATGTGTGTTAAACCCAATCTCAGGCTTTCTCAGGTGCTTGCTGAGAAAATGTAAGTGAAGACCTCAAGTTCAAGGAGAAAGAAGCAAGGACAGAATGAACATCCAGCTGAGTGTCATGCCCTGACAGAAAGGACCTGAAGGAAAGGCCCTGCTCATCAGTGTTAGTTATTACCAAGGTTGGTCCTGAAGTAGAAGCAGAAATCTTTCCGTATTTAAGTAGCTGATAATGGCCACTCTTAACAGTGCTGGCAATTTTATTTTTCTTGAATACTTCATGTATATGTGCTCATATTAAATCAAAATGTGTTTTTCTCTTCAGTTTTAAAATTGCACAAGACCTGGGAGGCAGTATGAGCAGCTTGAACCACTTCACACAAAAATAGTTGGTGCTTGAAAAGAAAAAAAAAAAAACTTTAGAATGCAACTGGAAAAAAATATTTCAAGACCATTTATGAAGAAGTAGGTATGTAAGCTATTTGACTGGTTACAAAGTGGTGTCCTTAAAAGCTGGTTTAGAGACATATTTATACCCATTTTTTCCTTGATTAAACAGTTTTCTTTAACATCTTTTAGGAATGTCAGCAACTGGCTGTCGTATTTCTGGGCAACAGATGAAAGACTCCCCCATG
>NW_007730651.1:28214-30207 GCF_000696425.1 Galeopterus variegatus
AAAAAAAAAAAAACTTTAGAATGCAACTGGAAAAAAATATTTCAAGTCCATTTATGAAGAAGTAGGTATGTAAGCTATTTGACTGGTTACAAAGTGGTGTCCTTAAAAGCTGGTTTAGAGACATATTTATACCCATTTTTTCCTTGATTAAACAGTTTTCTTTAACATCTTTTAGGAATGTCAGCAACTGGCTGTCGTATTTCTGGGCAACAGATGAAAGACTCCCCCATGTGGAGAAGGAAATCAATTTGCCTCTCTCCATGTGGTTGTAGCATTGGCACAGATGGGAATAAAATGTCTTACATTACTTCCTGAAACAGAACTTTTGCCTGGAACAGAAATTATTTAATGAGGAGCCTCAAACTGTGATGTATTGAATCGATGCATGGCACTTATGTAATGAGCCTTTCTATCCACTGGGTTTGCAAACCGCTACCACAGTGCTCGGAATGTATTCCTGCAAAAGTGGAGCAGCTGGGGCTCCAGGGAGAAGCCCAGAGTGCGTGGACGGAAGCAGCTTTGGGAATGACGGACAGAGGCGGCGCGCCCTGGGCATGCCGGGGCACTCACCCTGCGAGATGGTGTGGGAGGCACAGAACGTCCACATCTAGCTATTTCTGAGGTGTGCTTGCTGACTCTTCATGTTTCAGGGTTCCCTGTCATATTTAAACCCAAGTCTTAAAGTGCTTGTTTTAAAATAATGTCTATTTAAGGTACTTAAAACAAAGTAAGTGTTAATCATTTCAACCTCATTTCTGAAGGGGCCTCAGGGAGAGGGTTGGCCTCATCACAGCTGAAGCAATCTGTGCATGGCTTGTGCCAAGCTGGGGGAAGGAGGCGATCCCACACTGCCCGAGGACACCTGGCAGCCACCTCAGCAGAGACGGACATGGCCCCAGCGCCGCCGATTCCTGTTGTGTCTTCCTCACCTGCTGCCTGAGTGACCCTAGACAGTGGAGTTGAGGCTCTGTGCTCAGGGCTGTCGACGTCTGTCCTGCCCTGTCCCAGCTCCTCCTGGCCAGGTGCTTTACCTGCTGAGCTGTCTCCACATCTGCAGCCACCATGTCCTGTCTCAGATATGCTGATAGCTGCTCCCTGGCAGCTGCGTCTGCTCATTCCCACTGTGTCCTCAGGAGACTCTGTCCCTTCCTTATTGTCCAGCTCCATGTCCTCGTCCCCAAAGCTCCTGTCTTGGGGTAGCTCCTCCAGTCACTTCAGGACCTGGTACAGACTCAGATGGCGCCCTGCACTACTGAGAAAGTGGCACTCACCATCGTGAGCTGTGGCTCCTATGTCCACCTCGCTGGCTGCACACAGGGCTACCCTCCTGGGCCCGTGCATCAGACAGACTTGGCCCTGCCAGGCACAGTGACAACAGTAGCCTGGTCACTGGCTGACAGAAGTTATTTCCTGCTCACACTGCACACAGGCTGTGGTCTCTGCGACTCTGCTCGTGTTGAAGGAGCTGCACCCACTTCAACACTGAACATGTTTGTTCTTGTGAAGGACACAGTGAGGCCTCTGCTGGGATGTGCTCACCAGAAAGGAAAATACAACCCTCTCACATCTGGTCTAGTGGTCAGAGGCAGGAATGCATGATCTTCATATAGCACTTATAATCCTCCCCAAATATGGGGATCCTTGCACAACCTCACACACCCAGGACTAAGACGATGACTGGATTGTCACAGTGTGTGCTCAAGGCACATTTGCTGAATATTGAGTGCTTTTGAGTCACAGAAAATATCAATTTAAAAGTTGAAGTTAAAAAATTCCATAATAGGCATTATTGAATGGTCCTGGTTTAATCAAGAAAAAATATAAATATACAGAAGAAAAATTGAGCCTCAATGTTTTAGGCCATGAAAGTCAGAGGAACGCCTGATATCTCAATAAATGAAGTGGCGGAGACTCAATGTCTTCTGCATTAAAAACCAAATGCATAAAAGTTCCAGGATGATTTTATTATTATTCCTGCTAAAAGCTAAAAAAA
>NW_007730651.1:30945-32580 GCF_000696425.1 Galeopterus variegatus
AAAAAAAGGCACAAAATTCCTTAGAAACATTCTCCTGTGGGATAAAGAGAGACCCCATTGCAGGGGCCTCAAGTGAGCGGTCTGGCAGGACACCCCCAGGGGAAGGTGGCCAATTTCATCTCCCGGGGCTTGGACGGCACCTGCCCAGCTGTGCACGGAGGAGTCGTGTCCCCTTTCAGGACAGTGCGGTACACAGCAGCTGCTCCAGAGAGTTTTCTGGAAGAGTAAGTGAGTGAGTGGATTCACAGATGAAAGAACCCATCGACATGCACAGTGGCCTGTCAGGAGCAGCGGGAGCAGGAGCTGGAGAAAGCCTGTTTGCACAGACTCTGGACATCTAGGTCTGAAGTGAGCTGAACGACAGCCTGGACCAGACCAGTGTCTGTGGCCAGATAGAGAAAAAGAGTCAAGGAGAACACAAAAGAAAGTAAGCCTTTGTTTGTTTTTTGTTTTTTCCTACAACAACTTACTATGTCAAAGGTCTTTAAAGTGGGGCTTGAGCCTGCACCGAAAATGTTTTCAATTTTAATCAGTAACTGGCTCTTCCAAAAAATAAGATGTCATATAAAAATATGTATATTTCTTTTTATCTATATAGAAAAAAAATGTAAAAATCTGGTCATACCAGGCCTGTTGGCACAGAACGACGGCCTGAGCTCAGTAGCTGCTGCCTCAGTCTACTGGGGAGGGCATGGATGGACCTGTCCCTGTCCCCCCCTCTGTCTCATCCCTGCTGCCACTCAAACAGGCCTAGGTGCAGGCCACTTCTCTTAGTGCCCTCTGCCTCACCTGCCTGTCTCAAATAGGACTAAATTTAGTATATCCGATTGACAGAAGAGGGCTTAACTATTAAAATGTCCCAGAAACAAATTTTTATTGGCTTACAAGTTGTGAAGCAACTTGTGGGAGAGATGATGATGGGGTGGAGAGGACAGAGACAGAGAGGGAGACAGAGAGACAGAGAGGGAGACACTGAAATAGAAATAGAGATACCTAGGGAAGACCTGCAGCCAGACTGGAGGGGTAAACTTTATACCTAAGGAGGATTCAGTTGAAGTGTCACTGCAGGGACTGCTTTTATAAAGAAGACTGAACAATGTACCTTTGAAAAAAACCTATGAAAATTTCCAGTCTATAAAGCCAGATGAACAAATGTGGGGTTTGAGTGAAAACCGGAATTATACCAGGCAATGGGATATGAAGTGAATACCTCTAATGTAACTTATAAGCAATGACTGTTTACAAAAGGTTATAGAGTATCATCCAGCCCAGCCTCTGAAACTCAGTGGCGGCAAGAGCGACAGACGGGACGCGAGCGGAGGGAGTCGGGAGGTCTGTGGCTCCAACACGGTGGAGGAGCCGGCAGCGGCGGTGGCGGCATAAGCGGCACCGGCGGTGGCGGTGCCAGCGGCAACAGCAGGGGAAGAGGCACCAGCGGTAGCGGCATAGGCGGCGGCAGCGGCAGCAGTGGTGGCAGCGGCAGCAGCGGGGTAACCGGCAGCGGCAGGAGCGACACCCTGTGGTACCGCCCCGTCACCCAGCAGCCCGGCAGAGTCCAAGCTGACCAGAGAGGTGGCTCCCCGGAGAGGCCCAAGACCCGAGGTAACCACACACGCAAGGCACTAGTGGCCAACT
>NW_007730651.1:33580-33862 GCF_000696425.1 Galeopterus variegatus
CTAACATCAGACTTTTCATCACAAACCCTAAAAGCCAGAAAGGAATGAGATGATATATTCAAAATACTAAAAGCCAGAGATTGTCAGCCAAGAATACTCTACCCTGCAAGGCTAGAGTACTCCATCCTTCTGAAATGAAGGGCAAATAGTATATTTCTCAGACAAACAAAAACTTTGGGAGTTCACAACCATACAACCACCCTTACAAGAAATTCTCAAGGGACTACTGGGTTTGGTTCCTGAAAAATAACCACCACTGCCATAAAAACCCAAGAAAAATCT
>NW_007730651.1:36346-38756 GCF_000696425.1 Galeopterus variegatus
TCACTTATTGGTGGGAGCTAAAAATAAATAAATAAATTCACACACACAAAAAAAAACCGGGGGTGGGAGGAAGAAGACTTAACAACTACAACTCCTTGAAGTTGATACGACAAGCAAACAGAAAGGAAATTGTGGGGTGGGAAGGAGAAGAGGGAGGAAGGAGGGGGGTTTCGGTAATGGGCCACAATAATCAACCTCATTGTATATTGACAAAATAAAATTAAGAAAAATAAAAAAGAAATAGAAATTGAGACAGAGAGACAGAGACAGAGAGAGGGAGATGGAGACAGAGAGATGGAGTCAGAGACAGAGAGAGAAAGGATGCTTCCCCGGTGGCCACCATCTGTGGTGATTCGAGTCAGGCTGTAATGGTGATAGTTAACTTTTTGTGAGCACGTGCTCTGTGCAAATACCACCTTTACAATGCTACTTAGTTCTCTCAAGGACCCAATGAGGTATCTGCTGCTATTTCATTTTCTCCACAAGGAAAGCAGAAGTTAAAGGGATTGGAAGACTTTTCAAGTCCACACATCTTGCAGGTGGGAATTGGCAAAAGGGTGCAGACATTAAATTTCCATTTCAGACACCGAAGTGGGGACAATGGGCTCTCGTAGTCATTTGGAGACTTTGCCATTCTAACTGAGTACAATGTATCAATTCCTAACCTAAAAGAACCTAAAAGATCAATGTATCAATTTCTAACCTGAAAGAAGCTACGCTGCCAAAATCTCACCACACATGAGAAATGTCTTCTTTTTCATTTGGAAATAGAACTGGACTCAAAATTAGTTTATGTGACCTGATTAGTGCTTGATTTGAGAGTGGCCATGTGGACCGAGAACTAATTATTCTTCTGTACTGGGGGTACTTCTCAAGCTGCTTCAGAAGGAGATTATTGGGGTTACCTGATCTCACAATTCCATCTCCTGCAAGAAAATAAAATGGGGTGAAATCTCTTCTTTTCAAATTAAATTCAGCATCTAAGGATATTGGTTTTATATAATTTTAAATTGTAGACCTCTGCACAGCATGTTGTGAGTTTAATGAAAACCTTAGGAAAGACACATCTGACCTTCATTTTAACAGGAACTCATCTCTTGCTCATTGAAACAGGAGAAAAGACTCCCTAGAAGAAGTGGCAGTAAACAAGATAAATAAAACTCAGCACAGTTTCCATGCTGAGCTGGGGACCGTCCCCACACTGCATGTGAATACAGTGCTCACACAGTGACAGTTTCGTGTGCCACACACTGTGACCCTCTGCTGGACAGAATGTCCATGCTCTGTGTCTTGCCGACATACCTGTCCTCAGCACTCTGCCATGTGCCAGGTGCAGGTTGGGGAGACCTCCACAGGTGGCAGAGTACAAGCCCTCAGTGTCCATGTCTCCGTTTGGTCATCTGTCTCATATTTTATTTCACATTGCACTGTTTATTGCCCGAGTCTGAGTCTTGGTTTTGCTGCTGTGTGACCCTCGTCATGTAACTTAACTTCTCTGTGCTTCAGTGTCACTCGGCATAAAACAGACCTGACAGCAGTTCCTGTGAGGACTAGATACATCGCAGTTTATGAAGTCAATAGAACTGCATCTGCAGTTACTTAGCTCCCCACACTGGAGCCCACAGCAGGATGGCCCTGCACTTGGGGAGGCCTCTAGGTTGGGTGGGACAATGACAAGATCAGCTGTGGGCAGAGGGACAGGCAGAGAAACAGGTCATGTCTTCAAACCTCAAATGAACGGTGTGACTGGTGCACCATGAGTCAGGAAAGTGAGCGATGGAAAAAAATGGAACTCACAATGGAAGGGTTTGATGCGGAGCTTCAAGCTGAGGTTTTAATAATGCTATCGAATAAAAGCCAGATCTCAGGATGTTAAGGAACACACAAGTAGTGAGAAAATGTGGGGTCGATGTTGGTCACACATTTAAAATCTAGCAGAGACCCAGCTTTACCTCCAGGCTGATCATCTAGCAGAGACCCAGCTTTACCTCCAGGCTGATCCCCTCACTGACGGGTTAAGATAAATCTTTCTGTATTTGCAAGAGAGTCATGCTGATACTTTTTGGGGAATTATACTGCATTAGTCTGCTTGGCTACCATAACAAAATGTTGTGGACTGGGTGGCTTGAGCAACAGAAACTTATTTCTCAGGAGTTTTAATTCCCAGTTCAGGAAGCTGGGAAGTCCAAGATCAAGGTGCCAGCAGGGTTTGTTTCTGGTTCAGTATTTTCTTCTCAGCCTGTAGATGGCCCCTGTCTCGCTGTGTCCTCACGTGGTGGAGAGAGAATTCTGATGTCTCTTCCTCTTCTTATGAACGTGTGGCCCTATGAGATCAAGACCCCATGCTTACAACCTCATTTAACCTTTTTTTTTTCTTTGTCTTTTTTACTGACTGGCAACGGGATCGCAA
>NW_007730651.1:39611-53048 GCF_000696425.1 Galeopterus variegatus
TTGCGCCCGCACTGCGCTCAGCCAGTGAGCGGGAACCGGTCTCCACATGGGATCCGAACCCTTGGCGGGAGCGCCTCCGCACTCCCAAGTGGCACACTCTACAGTGCGCCACCAGGCCGGCCCCAACCTCATTTAACCTTTAACACCTCCTCACAGCCCTCTCTCCAGACATAGTCACACTGGGGATTAGGGTTTCAACATGCAATTCAGCCCATAGTATGAGAGTACTTCAAAAAGTTCATG
Organism: Galeopterus variegatus; assembly: GCF_000696425.1. Lineage (NCBI taxonomy): Eukaryota > Metazoa > Chordata > Mammalia > Dermoptera > Cynocephalidae > Galeopterus > Galeopterus variegatus. The sequence continues at coordinate 39,855 of NW_007730651.1, forward strand.
GAAAAAATGAAATTAAAATATAATACAAATCCTTCCATGAAATTAAAATATAATACAAATCCTTCCCTGATGGTTTTAGAGATCCCATTGGGACATCCAAGAGGACTCAACTTCCAGAACCATATAAACTTCATTGCTGAAATAAGTGCACTTCTCAGGTCAGTTAATTCAGGACCGTCTTTTCTTGGCTCCTGGAGTGGATCCCAAGTGGTCATAGAATTTATCCTCCTGGACTCTGTCCCCTCCCACTCCATCCCTTGATTTTTGTTTCTGTTTCTGGTCCTTAGACAAGTTTGTTTCTGGTTCTGTTCAGTAAGTTCAGGACGTCACTCCCCAGTGGTGGCAGCAATGATTAGGATCCTGGCTTTATGTTCTAGCCCTTCTGTGATCTTATAGCATGATGGCAGGGCCTATTCTCTGCCACATGGGATGCAAGAAAGAACTGGATTAATAATCTTGTTAGTCTGTCTATTTAAGAGCCCAACTCAATTTTTAAAAATATTTTATGCAGGGCCGGCCCGGTNAGGGTTGCGATCCGTTGCCGGACACGGAAAAAGACAAAAGACAAAAAAAAAAAAAAAAATATTTTATGCACACTGGAAAGGAAACTGGTTCCTTGAGGTGAGACTGGCTCTTCTCTAAGTTTCAGACTCTAGAAAGTTAATCTGAGGCAAAGAAGGGCTGTCTCGGGGTGTTGGTGGGAAGGACTGCACCGGACGCCTCTAACTATTGATACCTCAAGGAACAGATTTGTGACTCTGGACTTCCAAGCTGATGCTGCTCAGAAAACTGTCAGGATCAGGGACTGAGTCAAGATTCCCAGAACTCTTACCAGTGGTTCTCAACGGATGGAGATTTTGTGTCCAGGGAGCATTTGGCAATGTGTGGAGACGTTTTGGGTTGTCACAACTGAGGATAGGGTTGCTACTGGGAAGGGTGCAGACATGCTAAATGTCCTATAAGGCACAGGACAATGCCCATGACAAGTAATTATCTGGCCCCAAATATCAGTAGTGCCAAGCTTGAGAAATGCTACTCTGAAGCTTAATCAATGTCTTAAGAAATTTAAAATTCTGTAAGGATTTTTTTTTTTTTTAAAGATGACCGGTAAGGGGATCTAACCCTTGACTTGGTGTTGTCAGCCAAAGCTTAATCAATGTCTTAAGAAATTTAAAATTCTGTAAGGATTTTTTTTTTTTTTAAAGATGACCGGTAAGGGGATCTTAACCCTTGACTTGGTGTTGTCAGCACCACGCTCTCCCAAGTGAGCTAAGCGGCCATCCCTATATAGAGATCCGAACCCTTGGCCTTGGTGTCATCAGCACTGCACTCTCCCAAGTGAGCCACGGGCCAGCCCAGGATTGATGTTAACTTGTAAAATGCAAATGATTTTTTGTTGTTGTGATAAAATACACATAACATAAAGTTTAACCATTTTTTTAGCGTAAAATTCAGTAATATTGTTGTACAAACAATACCGCCATCCATGTCCAGAGCTTTTTCATCATCTGAAATTGAAACTCTTTCCCTATTAGACAGTAACTCTCTATTCTTCTCTCCAAGTCCCTGGTAACCACTATTCCATTTTCTGTCTCTGTGAATTTGACTGTTCTAAGAGCCCTATGTAAGTGGTATCATACAATATTGTCTTTTTGTAACTGGTTTAATTCACTTAGCATAATGTCCTCAGTGTCCTTCCACATTGTAGCATGTGTCAGAACTTCCATCTTTTTCGAGGCTGATCATATTCCACTGGATGCATCCACCATATTTTGCTTCTCCATTCATCTGTCAACAGATGGTTGCTTCTGCCTTTTGGCTGTTTGTAAATAATGATGCAATAAACATGGGTATATGGATATTTCTTTGAGATCCTTTCAATTCTTTTGGGAATGTAGCCAGCAGTGACATTGCTGGATCATATGATAATTTCTATTTAAGTTTTTTGAGAAGCTGCCATACTGTTTTTGACAGAAGCTATATCATTTTACATCCCCACCAGCAGGGCACAAGGGTTCCAATTTCTCCACGTCCTCACCAACACTTGTTATTTTCTGGTTTTTGTTTATCTGTTTGTTTTTATATACAGTAGCTATCCTCATGGGTGAGAGGTGGTATCTCATTGAGGTTTTGATTGGCATTTCCTCAATGATTAGTGACATTGAGCATCTTCATGTGCTTATTAGTCACTTGAATGTCTTCTTTGGAGAAATGTCAGTTCAAGTCCTTTGCCGGATTTTTTTTAATAACCCTTTAATCAATATGCACATAAGGAGAATAAACAGCAGCGCCAGGCTGACTGGGAAAGAGAGCAAGGTTTCCTCCCTTTGTCCCAGTGTCTGCTTGGCACAGTTCTGAGATCACACACACAAGTGGGGGTGAGCTGGGAAGAATAAGGGAAACGACTGAAGAGACAAAGGCAAAGGGGGAGAGGCAAGGGCTTGCAGTAGTCTCAGTCAGTGGACTCCAACACAGATTCACTCAATGCGAGGTCCCAGTAGTGTTCAGCCCCATGCTTTTTGAAATGCTCACGAGCCATGTTCTCTGTAGGGCACTGTTTGAACTTCATCTCTCCAAAGCTCCGGTCTTTGGCTGTACCCTGGGGTAGAGACAAAATTTATAATAAAACCACTATAATTTCATATTTAAATCAGATGTAATATTCTTTCATAAGACCTGACCTAAAAACATTCGTATAGCAATGTGCCTAGCTGACAATGATTTTAAGGTAAAAGCAATCATAACCTCCACCCCCTTGGATATTTGCATGAGTTTTCATAAATTCATATGCATAAGGGTTTCAGACTTTTGACTGAAGGGACAATGAAGAATTCTATGCTCGAGTGCCTGGATGGAACAAGTCAGGAAGGACTATGTAGGGTGGGGCGGAATGAATTTGGCTTCCACCAGGCCTCAAGAACCAGATTTGGGTCTTCAAGGAGCAAGGAGTTAGAGAGCCATAGGCTGAAGGAACTCTTTTTACAAGGGTTAGTAAAATTATGTATATAAGCAGGAAGCTTTGGGGCCCAATGCCAGAGTACAATTAGGGGTGGTGATGGTGTGGAGAATCAGGGAGGCTACCTGCAGAGAACTACAATAGAAAAAGACATGGTACTGGGTGGAACAGCATTTTCACCAAAGGCACAAGTAGCGATAGCAGTCATAAAATGCAACCTCAAGCAAGAGCTTTCAGGAAACAGACTACAATAAGGAGGCCAGAGCAGAACTTGGCTTGATTGTGAACCTGAAAGACAATTCCTGAGGACTCTCAGAGATAAATGGAAAATAATTTGGAAGAGATGAGAGGGCTGGGATATTAAATATGTAAGTGGGGATTTATGAAACAGAAAAACAGGTATTATGGTTATTATTACCTAATTTCTCTGTATAAATGAAGAGTCTGGGATAAGACAGAAGGATACATGAAAAACTGTTTTTTTTTTTTAAAAAGATGACCGGTAAGGGGATCTTAACCCTTGACTTGGTGTTGTCAGCACCACGCTCACTGGCATGGAGCTTAGCCAGGCCCACCATGTTGGCATTGTCAGTGAGCCCTGGCTTCAGTGCCAGCTGGGCTTGGATTCGGGCTTGTAGTTCAGCTGCCTTCCTTGCTTTCTCAATGGCATCATTCATGATAGTGACGGCCTGGGAGGGCTGAATAGCACTGCCAATTGCAAGTCACTCTGGTTGTGAAGGAGGTGGCTTTGGCTGAGGCGTAGGGGGACTGATGAAGCTCAGCTGTTTTTATTCTCAATTTGCCGCGTCGCTGCCTCCATCATCTATTTCATCTGGAGCTGAGTCAGCATGCCAGGGCTCTCTGAGGCTCAATTTGTCGCGTCGCTGCCTCCATCATCTATTTCATCTGGAGCTGAGTCAGCATGCCAGGGCTCTCTGAGGGAGGTCCAGGGACCAGCTCTGGCTCTTCCTCCACCTCCTCAAAATGGGCTATTTGTCAATCCTTTACTCCTGATGATTCTTTGCAGATCTCAGAGGCATCATCAAATACCTCCTTTAGCTCTCATTTTCTGCTCCCGTCACTGCTAGACTTGGAATGCCTAGAGCTTCGGCCTTCCTGCACAGCCTCAAACAGTTCGCCCACAAATCGGAGAGTAGAACCATCAAGAAAAGGTTTCAGATGGTCGACTGCCTTCTTCTTGACCATGCCCTTCCCCACACAGCTCAATGCTGCTGTGACCACTGTGGGTTCTGAGACACCCAGGACCTCTTTACTGTCTTCTCCATCCAGGCTTTCACCTCATCCAGCTCCCTCTTAGACAATGCCATTGATCAGTATTGGTAGAGGGATGCTGGTGGTGCTTTCAGGTGGCGTTGAGGTACAGCCTTTGAATCTTGGTCTCGCTGACTGCTTGCATACCAGGAATATACTTTGTCACATCCTGTGTGCTGAAAATACCTGAGCAAAGCAGGCAACAGAGATGGAAGAGGCAGTACCAGAAGCTGTCTGTGTAAAAGCACTGCAGAGACATCAGCTGACTAATTGGTAAAGACTCCACCATCTTCCTCGACCCTATGATGTTACGGCCTGCAAAACTTTTATTTTTTGTTTATTCATTTATTTCCCAGCAAAGTCCCTTTTATTTATTTAACTAGAAATCGCTTTATTGATTAAGTCACCAGGAATTTTCAGCACAAGATTTAACATCTTAATGACCACAAGGACCTGGGCTCTGGGGCTTGCTCTGCCTCTTGAAGAACTTGAAGGGTTTTAGGGGGATAGACATCGCTAGCAGAGATCACATCAGATGGTGGCAGGTGCTCCTTTCCCAGTCATTGGACAAACTGCTCAATTCTTGTCCATATCAGGAAAGAGCCAGTACTTCAGAAAAACCTAATAAAGAATTTGACATTGCAACCTAAGATCTCTCTTAACAATTTAGATTTATCAACGGTATTGGTCCAAACTCATTTGCTTCTGATGTAAGTTGTTTTCGTTTTGCCATTTTGTGTATGTGTGTAATTTTAACAAATAACCTCATTCCCTGTGCAGAAAGGAATCAGCCAGTGCAAAGAAAAATCCCTCATACTGGAATAGCCCCATCTTGCTTTGGATGGAGGAAACAAGTTTTTCCACTCCTACCCAAGAGATGAGCAAACATCCCCCAAAGTCCCTGGCCTTGGAATGCACAGAGGCAGAATTTGATGGGCTGATTCAATCCACCTAGAAAGGGCAGCTGGAAGCACCATGCACGCAGCCTTCTCTGGAAATTTCTTGAAGTCAGCTCTTGAGAATCGTTCATGGTTGTGTGCAAAGGCTCTCAGGTCCAAACAACTTCAGCTATTCCATCTCACGACCTAGGCTGAGAGGACGTGCTGGATTGTCAGAAGCAAGAGCCGTTGTGGTGGCCCTAGTGGTAGGACCTGGATGACTCGAGGATCATCAAGGATCTGGGCTATCTGGCTTCCTTTCCACAATGCCCACAACCCATGCTTGGTGACCCTCTCCATACTCAGAAGATTCTATTTCAGAACAAACACGAGCCACCTGTTCTCTTGACAGACGAAATCAGTAATCCCCAGAGGTTTTGGCTGAGGTTCCTTCAAGAAGTCCAAACCACTCTGGCCGTGCCGATGGCAGCCATCCTGGCAAGGATCAGCAAGTTGTGAATGACAAGGAACACCTCATACCTTTGTTGTTTCTCCAGGTTCTGAGAGTGTCCTAGAATGCCAAAGCCTGTGACATCGGTGGCCATGTGGGCATTTGACATGTGCATTCATCCAGCAGCAGCTCTACTTAGGGACCTCCCTGAGAGGCCAGCTCCACCTCTTCCCTGGAGACCACCATCTCCACCTTATTCCATTTCATCCAGGACCATCTGCCATCAGTGGATGCTGACCACAACCTGGGCTCCTAAGGGCTTGGTTAACACAAGCACTTCCCCAGCAACAGCACTGTCAGGCATTATGAATTCACATGGCCAATGCACCACATGGCAGCTCTGCTGATGATGGCCCAGGGGTTGACCACTTTGCCCACCAGCCACTGCAGTCCCTCCTTCCTTGGCAGCATCTCGAAAGCCCTTGACCATGAGTGTGTTACCTCTTCTCAGTCCTCATCACTCAGACCCCTGCTGACCCTGTTCTCTTGACAGACGAAATCAGTAATCCCCAGAGGTTTTGGCTGAGGTTCCTTCAAGAAGTCCAAACCACTCTGGCCGTGCTGATGGCAGCCATCCTGGCAAGGATCAGCAAGTTGTGAATGACAAGGAACACCTCATACCTTTGTTGTTTCTCCAGGTTCTGAGAGTGTCCTAGAATGCCAAAGCCTGTGACATCTGTGGCGGCATGGGCATTTGATGCGTGCATTCATCCAGCAGCAGCTCTGCATAGGGACCTCCCTGAGAGGCCAGCTCCACCTGGCACCACCATCTCCACCTTATTCCATTTCATCCAGGACCATCTGCCATCAGTGGATGCTGACCACAACCTGGGCTCCTAAGGGCTTGGTTAACACAAGCACTTCCCCAGCAACAGCACTGTCAGGCATTATGAATTCACATGGCCAATGCACCACATGGCAGCTCTGCTGATGATGGCCCAGGGGTTGACCACTTTGTCCACCAGCCACTGCAGTCCCTCCTTCCTTGGCAGCATCTCAAAGCCCTTGACCATGAGTGTGTTACCTCTTCTCAGTCCTCATCACTCAGACCCTTGCTGACACTGAGCACCGTCAGCACATGTCACATCAGTAATGCCCACGGCAAGAGGCCACTCAGCTTGCTGGCACAGCTCTGCTCCGCATCATATCAGGATCTTCTACCAGGGGGTCAAAGAAGGCTGTGGTCTGCACCAGGATGGCCCTGCCTCAGGGGTGATGCATGAGTCTATCCCAATGCTTGGGGCTGGGAAGGCCGGGCTGGCAGGTCGGCTTCCTGGGCTGCCTTTTCTGGCCTCAACCAGGACCCAGCCTGTGGGGGCCACATGTCCAGCTGCATCAGTCTGGCCAGGAGTTCAAACAGCATCTGCTGGGGACCCTGCAACCTCAGCCCTTCATGCACGAGAAGCCTCAGCTGCTGGCCCAGGCCGAAGCCCAGAGCTGGGGTCTCGAAGACGAGCCCAGCAGCTGAGGAACCTGCTGCCACCATCACCACCATCACCATGGCCATCACGCCCACCCGGCAGATAGGGAGGAGAGGGCCTTTCACTTTCTACTTAGTTAACGTGAAGTAAGTCACATGTACCCACAGGTTCTCCCAGCATGACTCAGGCCCCGCGATGCCCTCCTGGCCTTCCGCTGCTATGGCTTTTTAAGCCTTGAAATGTGTTATGATTTCTCAGTCTTATTATTTTGAGCCTAGTTTTAAAAAAACATTTTGTGTTCTTTGACTTAAAGAGGTCCTCCAAAATCTTCTCAGTGTCAACCCTGTACTCTGGCTATGTGCTCGCACTGCGTGGACATCCATCCAGGCACCGGGGATAGCATTGTTAGCCAAGCGGACACACCCGTCCCTGGTCAGGGACAGAGCTGGCACTGGGGCTTTTTATTTTTATTTTTATTTTTTTTCCTTTTTGTCTTTTTTCATGACCGGTAACGGGATCGCGACCCTCAGTGTCGCACCCATACCACGACTGGCAACGGGATCACAACCCTCGGTGTCGCGCCCACACCGTGCTCAACCAGTGAGCGGACCGGTCTCTATATGGGATCTGAACCTGTGGCAGGAGCGCCGCTGCACTCCCAAGCACCGCACTCTACCGAGTGCGCCACCGGGCCAGCCCTGCTATGGCTTTTTAAACCTTGCAATGTGTTATGATTTCTCACTCATAATTTATTTTGAACCTAGTTTAAAAAAACATTTTGTGTTCTTTTACTTAAAGAGGTCCTCCAAAATCTTCTCAATGCCAATCCTGTGGCCCTGGCTGTGTGCTCATGCTGTGTGGACATCCATCCAGGCACTGGGGACAGCATTGTTAGCCCAGCACACACATCCCTGCCCCTGGGTATGGCCAGCACCTGGGACAGAGCTGGCACTGGCAAACACCCAGTGAACATTGACCTAAACCCAGTTGCATGCTAAAAGAGTTGGCTTCTCAGGGGGACCCAGGGCTGACCCCAGCAGCATGCAGGTCACAGGGTCAGGCTTTCAGAACCTCCCCAAACCCTTCAGACAGGCAAGGAGTCCACTCTGGCACCAGCAGCCCCTGCAGCATGGAATAATACAGAAGCCCCTCTCCCCAGGCCTCAGGAGGAGGGATGGGCCAGCATCCCACATCCCAGCCCCCAAACAGCTCCCACTGGCCCATCCCGTGTCCTGGAACACTTCCAAGGGACAACACTTACCATCCAAATGTTCATGTCCCCAAAACTTCATATGTTGAAACCTAATCCCCAAGGTGATAGTCTTCAGAAGTGGGACCTTTGGGAGGTGACCAGGTCATGAGGGTGGGGCCCTCATGATGGGATCACTGCCCATATAAAGGAGGCTGAGGGAACTCATTTTCCCTGTTGGCCGTGTGAGGACACAGCAAGAAGGCACTGCCTATGAAGCAGAGAGCAAGTCCTCACTGGACAGCAAATCTGCTATGCCTTGATCTTGGACTTCCAGCCTCCAGAACTGTGAGCAATAAATTTCTGTTGTTTATGAGGCACCCAGGCTATGGCCATTTACATAAATATATATTAAATTTTATAAAAATTAAGGAAGTCACCTATTGGAAATCAAAAGAGCTTCAGGACTGATGTCTAATTGAACAAAAAAGCAAAGCATGTATCGTTGTGTAAAAAAGAGGGCATAATAGAGTTATGGAAACAATAATTACATGAATTAGAATTTCATAGAGGGAGACTCTAGGGCAGGGATTTTGCTAATTCTCAGCAGAGACTGATGATCACACTTGGCCCATGTGGGGGACCGAGAAACCGGGGAAGTATGGGTTAGTCACTCAGGGCTGGTGCTGGCGTGAGATCGCACAAATCAAGAAGCACTGACATGGTCGGTGTTTTCCACAGGACATTGTCTGTGTTCTGGGGATGAACATGGAGGATTGAGGAGCCAGGCCAAGCGTTCCTAAAAGTCAAAGTAAAATCTGCCTGGATCAAAGTGCTTAGAAGATAATGTTTCCCCAGAGGGACAGGGCTGCTGATTGGTCCCTCAAGATTTTTGCCACGTTTGAAAGTTGCAGGACGTGGGTGCTAAAGCAGCAAGCTGAAACCTCCAAAGGTCACAAGTGGATTTGCCACAGTCGTTCATGCTTGACCAGTGGCCTACTAGAATTTTCATCCAAATCCCTGAAGGGCCTGCCCTGAGGAAAACAGAAGAAGCAGAGATGGATGAGCTTCATTACAACTGCGTGTGTGTAATTGGACTCAGAGAGGGGAGAGAGAAGGGGGCAGAGAGAAGCCATCCCTGAAAATGTAAAAGCTGCAAATTTTCCAAATTGAGTATAATATATCAATCCACAGATTAAAGAACCCCAAGTAGATCAGCAAACCCCAACTGGGAATAAAAGAGAAAAGAGGAGAAAATCATACTAAAGTCCATCATAGTTAAATTGCTAAAACGAATCAAATAAAGTCAAATTTCTTTTCTAAAGCAAATTCACACCCTTACATGTCATTATTAAACAATAAATATCACAATATTCTAAAACTACTTATTCATCATAAGAAGGTAAGAAAATAATAATAAATCTAAGATTCATAGGAGAATGGATGTACTAAACACAAAAAAAGAAACCAAATTACCAGGGGAGGGGAAAACGACAGAATTGACAGACTAATAAACCTGAAAGCTGTTTATTTCAATAATAAAAACCAAACAAAAACCATGTATTCACTGTCAGTGTTTATTTTAATGAAATAAATTTGACTCAAATAAAAATACACAAATGTGAGAGTGAAAAAAACATAAATATAGATTCTGAAGAAACTACAAAAATAAGGATAATTATTAAAATAGACATTTCATAAATAAATTTGATATTTAATGAAAAAAAATTTCTGGCCAAGTATAAATGATAAAACATTGCTAAGAGCCCCCCACTGGCCCGGCCTGCCACTAAGCAGCCCCCTCAAATGGCCTGCCCTAGGGCTTCCTTGGCATGCTTGGTGCTAAGGAACCCCTGGCCTGTCCTGGCCTACCTCTAAGACACCCCCTGGCCTGGCCTGGCCTGCCCTGCCACTAAGGGCCTCCCTCCAATGGCTTGCCCCAGGGCTCCCTTGGCCTGTCCTCCCACTAAGAGTGCCCCTGGCCTTTCCTGGTCTACCACTACGGGCTGCCCTGGCCAGATCTGCTGCTAAGGACCCCACTGCCACTAAGAGCAGGCCTGTTCAGGCCTACACAAGAGACCCACTGTCCTGGCCTGCCTCAGGGCCCCTGTTTTAGTCCATTTTGTGTTGCTATAACAGAATGCTTGGAACTGGGTAGTTTATAAAGAAAAATGAAATTTATCGCTTATAGTTTCTGAGGCTAGGAAGTACAAAGTCCATCTGGTGGTGGCAACAATGACCCAGGGGTCTCACATTGCAAGATGATGGAAGCAGAGAAAGCAGATACAGACAGACTCCCATGTGCTCTTCTTTTAAAGCCTTCAGAACCATACACCTGACCACCATTTTTAATCAATACAATTTGGCATGGTGCCCCTGGCCCCCCAAAACTCATGTCCTTTCACATGCAAACACAGTCATTTCATCCCCATAGTCTTAAATCGTTTCAACTCAAGAGTCCAAAGTTCAAAGGCCCATCTGTGAAATCAATACAATTTATCTATTTCCAAGACACAATGGTGGGACAAACATAGGGTACATACTCCCATTCCAAAGGGGAGAAATAGGCCAAAAGAAAGGGGCATTGGGTTCTGAGCAAGTCCAAAATCCAGTAAGGCAGGCATTAAATATCAAAGATGGTGAATCACGTACCTTGAGTCCATATTCCATGTCTTTTGCACACTGGTGTGGAGGTTGGGTCCCTAAGTCCTTGGGCAGCTCTGCTCCTATGGCTTTCCTGGTTGCAGGCCACACCGTACCTTGAGTCCATATTCCATGTCTTTTGCACACTGGTGTGGGGGTTGGGTCCCTAAGTCCTTGGGCAGCTCTGCTCCTATGGCTTTCCTGGTTGCAGGCCACACTTCAGCAATCCCAGGCTGTTATTCCACTCTGTAGCTCCACAGGTCTGGGGTCTCCATGGCAGTCCTGCTCTCATGGCCCCACTAGACATGGTGCTGATGGAGTTTCTCTGCTGCAACTCCAACCCCATGTTTCCACTTGGCATTGCGCTAGCAAAGGCTGTCTGCAGTGACTCTGTCCCTGTGACAGATCTCTCCCTGGGCCCCCAGACTTTTCCATACATCCTTTGAAATCTAGGTGGAGGCTCCCAAGCCTTCTGAGCTCTGGCATTCTGTGAGCCTGAAGACCTAACACCATGTGAACTCCACCCAGGCTTCTGGCTTGTATTTTCCAAAGCTGTGGTTCCAGCCACACCTGGGGCCCATTTGGCCACAGCTGGAGCAGCCAGAGCAGGCGGGGTGCTGGTGCTAGAAGCAGTTTCCCAAGGTGGCCCTGAGCAGTGAGTCTGTGGAGGGCTCCTCAAGCCAGTTCTCCAAGACAATTTTGTCTCCCTAGATCTTTGGGCCTGAAATGGAAGAGGTGGCCCCAGTGCCTTCTGCAATGCCTTCAGGGCCTTTTTCTCCTTCTCTTGATAATCCCATTCTTTTGTGTTAATCTTCTTAGTACCATTGAATTTTCCTTCTGAAAATGCTTTCTTCTTCTCTACCACATGGCCAGGCTGCAAATTTTCCAAATCATTACACTCTGCTTCCCTTTTAAGTTCTGGCTTTATGTCATGCCTTTGCCACCATAACAACGTAGGCTCTTACAAGTAGCCATGCAGCTTCCTTAATGCTTTGCTGCTTAGAAATTTCTTCCACCAAATACTCTGGTTCACAACTCAAGTTACAACTTCCACACAGTCCTAGGACATGGACACAATGCCACCAAGTTCTTTGCCAGTTCACAGCAAGGGTGATCTTTGCCCCAGTTTCCAATAAACTCCTTATTTCTATCAGAGACCTCCTTTGAATGGTCTTTACAGTCTATATTTCCATAAGCATTCTGCTCACCACCATTTAAACAGTCTCTAAGACATTCCAAACTTTCCCTCCTCTTTTTGTCTTCTTCTGAGTCCTCCAAACCCCTCCAAACTCACAACACCCAGTTGTGAAGCCATTTCCACATTTTCGAGAGTCCGTTACAAGCAACAGCCACTCCTGGTATCAATTTTCTGTGGCTATAACAGAATACTTGGCACTAAGGGCCTCCACGGCCAGGTCTACTATTCTGGGCCCCCTTGCTGCTAACAGTCCCCCTTCTGCTAAGGGCCTCCCTGACCAGGCCTGGCACTAAGAGGCCCAGTGGCCTTATCTGTCCCTAGGGTCCCCTGCCCTAGCCTACCTCTAGGGACCCTATAGGGTGGGCTGGCCTGCCATAAGGGCCTCCTACTGCTATGGGCCAGCCTGGCCTGGTCTGCCCAAGGAACCCCCTGGTTGTTCTGCCATATAGCCCCTCTTTACTAGTCTGCCCCTAGCAGACCACAGCCATAAGGGCCATCCTGCCACTAAGTGCCCCACTTGACTGGCCTGTCCCTGGGTCACCTTGGACTGTCTTGGTGCTAAGAGGCCCCCAGCTTGTCTCTAAGAGATCACCTGGCATGGCTTGCCCTGCCACAAAAGGCTCTCTTTGAATGGCCTGGCCCATGGCCCCCTTGGCCTGCTTACTGCTATGGCCCCCCTGGCCTCACCTGCCTGTGTATAAGAGATCCACTGGACTGGCATGGCCTGACCTGTGGGTCTCTTACAGGCAGGTCAGGTCAGGCTGGGACAGACCTGAGGCAGGCCCAACCAGTGCGTCTCTTCTCTACACCTGGTCAGGCTCACCCATAGTGGCAGTGGGGCCTTTAGCAGGCCTGGCCAGGGACCGTTAGTGGCAGGCCAGGAAAGTCCAGGGGCCCCATTAGTGGCAGGACAGGCCAAGTGAGGCCAGGGTGTCTCTTAGAGGCAGGCCAGGCTGAGGGTGCCCTGGTGGGGGGGTCTTTCTTTCTTTCTTGGGGGCCCAAGGGGAGGTCAGGCCAGGGCCTCCTGCCTCTTAGTGACAGGGCAGGCCAGGAGGGACATAGGTGGGCTAGAAGAAAGAAGGAAACATAGAAAGAAAGGAAAGAGGTAGAGAGAGAGAGAGAGAGA
>NW_007730651.1:53740-58607 GCF_000696425.1 Galeopterus variegatus
AAGAAAGAAAGAAAGAAAGAAAGAAAGAAAGAAAGAAAGAAAGAAAGAAAGAAAGAAAGAAAGAAAGAAAGAAAGAAAGAAAAAGAAAGAAAGAAAGAGAGAGAAAGATGGAAGCAAAGAAAGATAGAGCCCCTAAATAAAGAAGGAAAGAAGGAAGGAAACGGGAGGGGAAGAGAAGGTTAGGGAGGGTTAAGGGAAGGTTAGGGAAGGTTCGGAAAGGTTAAGGGAAGATTAAGGGAGGGTTAAGGGAAGGTTACAGAAGGTTAGGGAAAGTTAAGGGAAGGTTAGGGAAGGTTAAGGGAGTGTTAGCAAAGGTTAGTGAAGAAGTTAGTGAAGGGAGTAGGGAGGGAGGAAGGAAGAAAAAGAAAGGTTAGTGAAAGTTAGTGAAGGGAGTAGGGAGGGAGGAAGGAAGAAAAAGAAAGAAAAGGGCCCCCCTAGGGTCCCCTTGGCCTGGCCTGATCTTCCTCTAAGAGAGCCCCTGGCCTCGCCTGTTCTGCCACTAAGGACACCTCTGGCGTTTCCTGGCCTGCCACTAAGGGCTTCCCTGGCCAGGCCTTTTCATGGCCCCACTGCCATTAAGGGCGGGCCTAGCCAGGCCAGCACCAGAGACCCACTGCCTCAGAGCCACTCTGGCCTGGCCTGGCACTATGGGCCTGTCTGGCCCAGCCTGGTCCAGAGCCAAGGACCACCCTGGACTTTCCTGGTTTGTCCACAAGGCCCTTCTGGCCTATCCTGGCCCAGTACTATAAGCCAACTCTGTCCTGGCCTGGTGCTACAGGCACCCCTGTCAGGGCTTGCCTTCCACCAAGTGCTCTCACGGCCTGGTCTGACCCTAGGGCCCCTGTGCTCTCACCTGCCACTGAGAGCTGCCCTGGCCAAGCATGCTGCCAAGGGACTCCTACTGCTAAGGGCCAGCCTGGCCTGTCCTGCCCAAGGAACCTACTGGCCTAGCCTGCCACATGGTCCCTCTTTACTGGTCTTCCCCTAGTGGACCACTACCATAATGGTCACCGTGCCACTAAGGGCAGCCCTACATGCCCTAAGTACCCCCTTGACTGGTCTGTCCAGGGACCACTTGGCTTGTCTTCATGCTAAGGGTCCCCCTGGCCTGCCCTGGCTCTAAGACTCCCCTGGCCTTGCCTGGCCTGACCAACCTGTCCTAAGTGCTTCCTTGGCCTGCCCTGGCAATAAAGGCCCCCTGCCCTGGCCTGACCGTAGGGCCTTCTGGCTGGGCCTGCCCAAGAGACCAATTGCACTGGTCTTCCCCTACAGGGCCCTGAGACTGGAATACTGGTAAGGGCACCCTGTTGCTTTCTTTTTGGTTGTTGTTGATTTTTGTTTTTTCTTGTCTTTTTTGTTTGTTTTTGTTTTTGTTTTTTCTATTTTTCTTTGCTGTATTTTTTCTGGGTTTTTTTTTTTATTATTTGTTTTTTGTATTTTTTGCCCTCTTTTTTTTTTTTGGTTTTCTTCTTTTTGTTGGGGTTTTGTTTTGTGGGGGGTTTGTTTTGTGGGGGCTTTCTTTTGGGGTTTTTTGGGGGTTTTCATATTTTCATGGGGGTATATTTTTCTTTTGTGGGGGCTTTTCTTCTTTTCATGGTGGTTTTCTTCTTAGAGTTTTTTTGTTTGTTTGTTTAATTTTTTTTTCTAAAAAAATGACTGGTAAGGGAATCTTAACACTTGACTTGGTGGTGTCAGCACCACTCTCTCCCAAGTGAGCCACGGGCTGGAATTGGAGTTTTCTTTTTGTTAGGCTTTTGTTCTATTTGGTTTTTTTTTTTTTTCTCTTCTTCTTTTATGGGGGTTTTCTTCTTTTTGTTGGGGTTTGCCTATTTGGGGGGGACTTTTTCTTCCTTCTTTTGCATTCTTTTTGTTGGGGTTGTCTTCTTTTGGGGATTTATTCCTTTTGGGGGGTTTCTACTTCATTTTGTTCTTTTCTTTTTGTTGGGGTTTTCCTGTTTGGGGTGTTTTCTTCTTGTTCTGGGTGTTTTCTACTTCTTTGGGGTGTTTTATTTTTGAGGTATTTTCTTCTTCTTTTGGGTGATTTCCTTTTTGGGGTGTTTTCCTATTTGTTGTGTTTTCTTCTGCTTGGAGTTTTCTTCCTCTTGGGGGTTGTTTTCTCCTTCTTCTGGGTGTTTTCTTCCTATGTTGGGTATTTTCTTCATTTATGGGTGTTTTGTTCTTCTTTTGGGTGTTCTCTCCCTTTGGGTGTTTTCTCCTTCTTCGTAGTTTCTTTTGTTTTGTTTTGTTTTGTTTGGGGGGGGGGTTCTGATTTTCAGTTTTTTTCTTTTCTGGCCCAACTTCTCTGCCAGCTCCGTCTTCTCATGCTGCCCTGACTGCAGCACACTGGGGACCTCCAAGTTCTAATTGGTCTGGGTGGAGAGAAGCAATCAGCAGCCACCTGATGCCGCTGGAGACCCAGAGCACAGAGAAGGGGGCACAGGGCACTGGCTCACAGGTGCCTTCCCAGGTACCATTTCATGTGAGGTCTCCAGCACCTCAGTTTACAGGTGGGGAAACAAAAGCCCAGGGGGCAAGTTTGGGGGGCAGTCCGGTAGGGTGGGTGGCACACCAGGCTGATGAAGCCACTCTACAGCTCAGCCAGCTGCTCCTGGAGCTCACGGGCCTGGGACAGCACGCAGCTGGTGGTGGCATGGTGGCACTACGTGCCCTCCAGCACCTGCTTGTGCTGCTTGTCTCAGAGCCCAGCAGCTGCTCCAGCTCCAGCAGCCGCTCCTCCTGCTCCCAGTTCAGGTGGCTCAGACCCTCGTTGTTCTTTACCTGAGCCGTAGCTGATCCGCCAGGCTCTCCAGCTGCTTCTGCAGCTGCTCAGCCTCCACCTGCAGCCCCCGTCCTTCCTCGCCGGGCCCTGCTGGAGGCTCCGTGGGTGGAGGCTCAGCTGAGAAAGGAAACATGATGAGGGATTCTGGCCTCTGGAGTTGCACGAAAACCCTCTTCTTGACCCACAGCTCCTAATTCAGCCTCGCCCAGACCATGGCTTCCTGTCTAATCATTCCTCATGCCCAGGTGATGGTCAATCATTCAAACCACATTCAAATAGAGTTCTTCACATTCTTATGCTCAAGACAACTGTGGGTGGCTGGCAATGGGCACTCCACTCCTTTGCAGACAGGGACACTGAGGCTCAGGGGAGCAGGCTTGCCATCTGCCGCTGCACACCTCTTTCTCTCCCCCCACCTGCTCCCAGGACACACCAGCCCCAGCTTACCTGCCCACCTGCTTACATCAGCCTAACAGGTTTCTGGCTCCCAGACCTTATGCAGGCCATGCTCCTCCTTTGAAGCGTGCACCTGCCTAGAGCACAGAGGGTGAGCCATGGAGGGAGCAGCTGCAGAATGGACAGGCTGCCACCTCCCCCTACCCCACTCCCATAAAACCAAAACCCTGTGCTGCAGCCGCTCACTTGTTGTGGCAGGAGCTTGGATGTCTCGAGCTTCTTCATCTGGAGCTGCAAGGCCACCTTCTCCATCACAGGGACCCGAAGTTTACCCTTCAGTTGGGATTGGTGACACTTGTGGCCCTCATAGTTGTTCCTGTGGCCAGAGGTGGAGGAGAATGGAAAGAACAAGGAACAGAAAAGCCCACATTGGTGATCAATGCACTGACTTTGCCACACAACCAGAGGACCATGGCATAAGAAGGGAATTCCAGGAACCAAGTCACAAGTGCCAGTCCAGAGAGTGGACATGAATTGCCTGAGGCCACACATGAGTCACCGGCACAGCTGCAGCTAGAGCTTGGCTCTGCACATGTTGAAACCTGTGCATCCCCCTCATTGTGCTCACCTGTACCCTCCCACCTCCCACCACATCGACCATGCTGAGGCCCGCAGACCTGCCATCCACCGTCCCCCTCCTGCTTGTCCTCCAAATGCAGGTGGAGAGCATCTCGCTCTTTCTTCAGGTCACGGTAGGACTGCAAGTGCAGAAAGGTGAAGTCAGGATTGGGCAGGGAGAAGATGTAGTCGGGACACACTAACCCCGACACCTACAGCAACCATTCTGCAGTGACATTTCCTCCCCTGAATCACACTTGGCATCTTTTTCAAGTCATTTCCAAGCCCATGTTCCCGGTTGGTTTTACTAAGAACTCAGTAAGGGTGGAAGAGGCAGGGAGAAAGATCTGATTTACAGCTGGCTGACAGAGGCCCAGGGATACCGGGTCATGTTGTCATTGTTATGATTGTCATCACCATCATTTGACTCTGTGTTGGGTGCGTCACCAGGCACCATGCTAACAATGCACTGAATCCTCACAACCACCATAGGAGGCAGTTACTATTACTATCTCCATTTTGTAGATAAAATACAAAGTGTTAGAGGTTAAGTGCTAACATCGCTTACAGCTGGGATATGAACATCCAGGTCTATCTAATTCTCTAAGGCCATTTTTCCCCTGGGGGTAGAGGTGCAAGTGTGAGGGCAGGTGGCCTGACTCACCCTCTCTGCCTCCTTCTGTTGTGCAGAGACAGTGGTCAGACTCCACTGCAGCTCTTTTATCTGCACTCACGTGAGCACAGGCAGCTCGCCAGATGTTCACACTCCCCTGGAATGACAGAGGTCAAGATGGAGCCCAAAGGACTCCCCCGAAGGCCTGCCAAGGCACCAGGTTCAGGGAGGAAGGGTGTCCAGATTCACACCTGCTTTCTGCCAGACCCCATGGTGAGTGTCAGCCAGGGCTCTCTCTAACTGTGCCTTTTCGGACATTAAGACGTCAGTGGTCTGAATCTGATCCTTTGGGAGAAAAGCCAAATGGGTGCTGAGAGAGGGAAAGGGAGATTCTCCAGGGTACATGAGGGATGCCATACAGTCCACTGCTTGCAGTTGTTTCCACATAGAGTTTGCAGGCT
>NW_007730651.1:59446-69946 GCF_000696425.1 Galeopterus variegatus
GTCTGGATTCTCTCTTTTTTTTTTTCCTTTTTGTCTTTTTTACTGACCAGTAATGGGATTGCAACCCTCAGTGTTGCGCCTGCACCGCGCTCAGCCAGTGAGCGGGAACCGGTCTCCACATGGAATCTGAACCCTCGGCGGGAGCGCCGCCACACTCCCAAGCGGCACACTCTCCAGTGCGCCACCGGGCCGGCCCTGAATCTGGATTTTCTTTAAAGGACAGCCACAGAAACCTCTAGAAATGGAGGCTGAGAAAGGAAAGACTACCCTTCTCCCAGCTGGTGATTCACAATGGTGTATGTATTCACCACAAACCACACACTATGGAACTGGAACTGTTCTTAATAGCAGGGATCCAGGTATGAAAAGGACAGGCAAGATCCCTGTCTCCCTGTGGTTTCAAGTGTGCCTAGAAATCTTTCATTCTTAGAGCTGAAAGGGGCCTTTGATACCCTCTAGTTCTATCTCAGGACACTCAAGCCCTGGCAGGAGAGGTGGCTTGCCCAAAACCAAAGACAAAGCAAAGCAGGAACTAAGTCAGGGTGGGAACACAGGACTTCTGACAACAGTCAGCCTAGTGTTTCCAGCAGGGGGACAGACCAGGGCACATGTGGCGAGGAGTCAAGCAGGGGTGTCTGGAGAAGAGAGAGCAGGCAGACAGGGCAGCAACAGAAAGAGCCATGCTGCATGGTCTGGGGTCCCTCCCGCTGAGACCTAGGCCCCCCAGCACTCCATTCTCCCTTAGCATCAGGGGCCCCCAGCCCTTTTCTTCAGATCCCCAAGGGGAAATTGGAGCCCAGGATTGGCAGCGTGGAATCAGGGGACCCCACTGGATTCTTACCAATTCCTGGATAATGCTCCTTCGACATTTGTTTTCTATGTAGCTGGAGTGCAGGGCTACTGGTAGATCTAGGCATCTGCTCTGAGGCGTGTGCAGAGAGGAGGAGGTGGAGGAGGTCTGGGGAGAGGTAGAGACAGCAATCATTAGGGGTGGGGTGGGGGCTGTCTCAGCTGGCAGTAGGGCACCCAGCCCCCACCATGGGAGGTGGTCAAGAGGCTGGCCCACAGGGCACTTACCTCCAGCTCCTTCATGTAAACTGATGTCACAAAGGCCTCCCCACTGATGTATGATGTGGGCTAAAGGGATGAGAGTGCACATGCAGCCGCTCCGTCCACCTCAATGGCTAAGCCCTCTGCTGTCCTTTCTTCCCCATCAGCAATCTTTTAACTGAGAAAGAGAAAAGCAGTAATATTCGGGAGACCTATAAGCCCCTATACTCCCATCCTACTTTACAGTTTTTACAAAATATTCTTACTTATACCATCTGATTTAATGCCACCAGCAGCCCTACAAGGTGTTATAATGATCACTAAATGGTTGAAGGAATAGACTGATAACATGACTAAAAAAAGGCAATAATGGAACTTAACTTCAGTCTTCTGGGGCTTGGTCATGAATCAGCAGCTGCCAGGTGGCAGAATACAAATCAGACATTGAGGTCCTCTCTTACAGAGCTGTGAGAAGTGCACACTAGTACTTCTGAAGTGTTTATGTCAATGTATCCTAATGGCAGAAGTCATGAGGGCACACCCCTAGGGATCCGGGGACCTAACAAAAAGAGGACAACCCAAGCACCATTTCAGAGAGAAGTCTGTTATGATCTTACAAATCTAGATGAATGTCACACCTGAGTTCATTAATAGATTTTTCCTCTCTCAAAAGACTCGAGCAAATCTCATTCTTTAGAAACATGCCCCCTATGAATCCTATGGCACCACAGATTGAGATGATCTGGGCGAGATTCAAGCTGTGAAGTTCAGTTGTCCAGGATTTGTTCCACAAAAGATAAGCACATCTCCCTCCAGACGGCATTGAGTGAAAGGCGCTCTGGTCCCAGAAGCCTAGGGAATTCTAATGTGAGATAAAGACTCAGAAATAAGATCTAAAATGTCTCTAGAGGGTAGAAACCTGGGAGAAAAACAAACCAAACCCATTCTCTCAATTGTCACCCAAAGATATTGTCAACATTTCAAGATCAATAGTGATATGGAGGCTTTTCAGGTAGTAAATGTCTAAGTAAAGGGAGTGAGGGAGACAGAAACCTCTTGGTCCTGGTTCCCCTAGTCCTGAGTGCCCTTCCAAATGGAAATTTGTGCCATGACCAGAGAAGCTGGAACAAGGGTGAAAACACTTAGGGGACTAGGCCATCAGGTCAAAGGCCGGGCTCCAGGCAGTAATGACAGGGGACAGCTGGCGAGGGAAGGGGTTGGGATGGCTGAGAAGACTTTGGTGTGGGGAGTCAATAGGCTCAGAGGGACAAGCCCCATGTGCCTCAGAAGTGACACCAAGTCCTGCCCCTGTCCCACCAGCAGAGGGGTCTTGGGCTGGGTCTGGGGCCTGCAACCCAACAATGCTATACCTTATTTTTGGCCACAGCCAATTTCCTCTGTCAGGTTTCCTCCGACATCTCGAGGCAGGGAAAAGGTAAGGGGGGCCGCGTCACCACCATCCAGGCACTGGGGACTCGCTTCCTTCAGCTGACAGCACAGATGTGCAACTGAGCTAGAGCTGGTGGGAACAGTCAGTGCTAGGCAACACTGCAGTGGGTGTGTCCTCAATGCTCACAGCTCATTGGTGAATGAGAAAGATGAAACAAATGGGGGCATGGCCAGGATACAGGGAAGGATGGAGTCACAATGAAAGCTGCTGGTCACTGGCCCCACCCACCCCAGGGAGAGACCCCCCCCTTGGGGAAATGGGCGGAGCTCTTACTTGGTGTCCATGCAGCTCCTTTGTGACCCTTCTTGGCAGTTGTCAGAGAATTCAAGGCACCTGGCAGAGCAGAGAGGCCACTGTGCAGCCCCAGCCCTGGCCCCTCCTGTGCCAGTTCAACCCCTGACCCGAGGTGTAGGACCCCAGGGCTCAGGAGGTGGGCGAGGAATGGACAGCAGGGGAGAGTGTGTCACTTCACAGTCCCTTTCCAGACTCCTCACAGCTCGGCCCCAGACTTTCTTATCCCAGAAACCACCTCCAAAGACCCCCATCCAGTCCTCCAGGTGCTTCTCCACTCGCCCCCTTCCTCGAGGGTCCCTTCACTGCCCCCTCCCAGCTGAGTCCCATCCAGGTCACTCCTGCTTTCCAGATGCTCCTCCTCTCACACCCCACAGCACCCCCTTCCACCCAGCATGGGCTCTGAGTCCCATCAGCCTTTCCCCTTGGGTGCCTCAAGACCAAACTAGGGGGGGCTAAAACTGTAAAACTCTCAGAAGAACACATAAGTGTAAATCTTCATGATCTCAGATTAGGTGATAGTTTTCTAGGCATGACATCAAAAGCACAAGCAACGAAAGAATAAAATGGATAAACTGAACATCAAAGTTAAAAACTTTTGTGGTTCAAAGAATGCCATAGAGAAAGTGAAAAGAAACATGAAAGAAAGTGAAAAGAAAACCACAGAATTGGAGAAAAATTTTACAAATCTTATATCTTATCAGTTTTTTATTTTTTTTAAAGATGACCAGTAAGGAGGTCTTAACCCTTGACTTGGTGTTGTCAGCACCACGCTCAACCAGTGAGCTAACCGGCCATCCCTATATAGGATCTGAACCCACGGCCTTGGTGTTATTAGCACCACACTTTCCCTAGTGAGCCAGGGCCAGCCCAATCTTACATCTTAGAAGGAACTTGTATCCAGAATATATATAAAAAGATTAGAACTTGATAATAAAAAGATAAATATCCCATTTTTTTTAATTGGCAAAAAATCCGAATACATAGTTTTCTAAAGAAAATATACAAATGACCAATAAGCACATAAAAAGATGTTTGACATCAGTAGACATCAGAGAAATGCAAATCAAATCCACAATGAGATATCACTTCACACCCACTACCATGGTTATAGTCACAAAGATGCATAAAAACCGTGTTTAAGGATATGAAGAAATGAAAACCCTCACACATGGCTGGGGAAACTGTACAATGGTGCAGCCACTTTGGAAACGGCCTGAAAGTTCCTCAAATGATTCAGTATAGAGTTACCATATGATCCAGCAATTCCACTTCTAGGTATATGGCAAGAGAAATAAAACTATGCATCCACACAAAACCTTAAATATAAATGATCATAACAGCATTATTCACAATAGCCCAAGGGTGGAACTAGCCAAGTGTCCATGAACTGATGAATGAATAAACAAAATGTGGGATATCCATGTAAATAAACATTATTCAGTCATAAAAAGCATTGGAGTGCTGACACATGCTACAGCCTCACATGAACCTTGAAAACATTATGCTAAGTGAAAGGGGCCAGTCACAAAGGACCTCATAATGTATGCTACCCTTTTTATTAAATGTCCAAAATGAGGAGATTTGTAGGAAACTAAAGCATATTAATGGTTGCCTAGGATTGGGGGGGGATGAAAAAATTGGGGATGATGGCTAAGGATTTAGTTTTAGAGTAATGAAAGTGTTGTACAATTGCTGTGATGATTGCAAAACTCTGAGTGTACTAAAATCCATCAAATCACACACTTTAAATGGGTGAGTTGTATGGCATGGACGTTATATCTCAGTAAAAGCTGTTCAAAAACACATGTAGGGGCTGGCCCGTGGCTCGCTTGGGTGAGTGTGGTGCTGACGACACCAAGTCAAGGGTTGCGAACCCTTACTGGTCATCTTTTTTTTTTTTTTGTCTTTTTCCGTGTCCGGCAACGGATCGCAACCCTCAGTGTCGCCCCCGTACCGGACCGGGACCGGCAACGGGATCGCAGCCCTCGGTGTTGCTCCCACACCTCGCTCAGCCAGTGAGCGGCTGGTCTGTACGTGGGATCCGAACCCTCAGTGGGAGCGCCGCCACGCTTCCCAAGCGGCGCACTACAGCAGTGCGCCACCGGGCCGGCCCAAGTCATCTTTTGAAAACAAAAAAACAACAAATGTGCCTTCAGCTTCTAGTCAGGATATAGATGTTGCAACAGCCCAAAGCCCAGCACAATGACCAGGAAAAAACCGTATAAAGCATAAAAATCCTATTTTGGAGGCATAACAGCGTTGTGGAAATGACAATTAGATGACCTTGAATGTCACAGCGGGTCGCGTCCCTGGAGGCCCGGAGGCCCAGGCTCGCGCAGAGGCCACCTCGTCCCGCGAGGTCAACCGCAGCGTCCGCCAGATTCAAACGGAGACGGAGATTCGAATCCTGGCGCCGAGCACTGCGATGGGGCAGGAGGCACAGCGGGGGGCAATGGGAAGGCGCAGAGGGCGGGGCCTGGAGGGTGTGGTTTGTGAGACGTGCTCATTGTGCCTCCTCCTGAGAGTGACATGAGGGTGTCCCCCGACCATCGCTGTGGCCTCCGTCCTCGCGGTCAGGCACGTGCCATCAGTTCACAGGGAGTTCAGTCTTAGCGTCTGTGAGATGAGTGTCAAGGGCAGGAGCAGATTCTGCTTAAAACTCACGATGAAAAGATGCGCTGGGGACTCGGGCTGGCGTGAGAACCTGGCAGCCTCTGCCCACTCCTCACGCCTGTCCTTATCTTGTTCCTGCTTCCCTTTTTCCCGTTTGCGTCCTCGGGAACTGCACTCACTTCCCCTATGAGCACAGGACACGGAAGGGCCACGGATCCCGCTGTCCCTCCGCGTCCCACCCGCCCCGTCCAGAGCCCCCCAACTTCACTTCCACACACGTGCTGCTGTTTTAAAGATATACGAAAGCTACTGAATTAGGGTGAACACGAGAAATAATGCTGTGATTCAAAAAACCTCTAATCAATAAGGCCGATGAAAGTTTTCAGAAAAGTCAGGTCCCCCAAGTATTGATTTCCTTAAATATAAACAGGAACTTTTATAAAAGTTACCTCCATGTGTTCAAGCCCATTTCCTCGGGGTGTGGAGTGGAGCACAAAACACACATGCCACACATGCACATCACGTACATATGCACACCTGCATGAACATGTGCATATACACATGATTGCACACACCACACATTGCACACCCTCATGCACATGTACACACTCATGATTGCACATGCCATGCACATCTGCATGCACACGTGCACACGATTGTACATGCACATGTGTGCAGTTGCACACACACACATGCACAGGATGCACTCTTTTCTTTGGTATCTTGCAAGTAGCTAGGAAGATCCAAAACATATGTGTTCGTTTGTACCTGAAGTCACCTAAGGCATGAAAACTTTACACCCAGTATCAGCAAGGAACCAAGAGATCAGTAGGTGTCTATGTGAATGGAAGGACTTTATTAATTCCTCTGTCCATCATCTGTCCACTGACAAAGAAACTGAAGACACAGCACAGCAGGATGTTTCCTAACCTGGGGTGCTGACTGCACCCACCTGCCGCCCCCAGCCCACTCATGTCTGCATGCCTCCTCTTCACTCACCGACTTTGCTGGCCTCCTTCATTCTCAGACATGTCCAGCCTGCCCACATGGGCTCTGGAGCTCTCAGTGGCATCTGCTGTGTCAGCACCATGGCCTCCTAAGGGGCAGAGGCCCCAGCCTGTGGATCTGGCACAGGCTGGCAATGGGTGAATTTGAGGCAACATCCACGGGACGGAGAATGAGGGAGCAATAAAGCCACCGTCCAGTCCTGTCCTATCCCAGGGAGGGGTCTTAACCTCGGGGGGGCTTCGGGCTCACCTAGAGATGGAGAAAGCCTTTGCTGGTATGTGCAGAGTGTCAGGCAGGGTTCCAGGGCCTGCTTGTTGTGTGGGCAGGAATGTTGGTGCTGGGATGGGGGCAGCTGCATGGCAGGGCCTGAGTGGCATGGTACCAGCCCCTGGCCTGTGGACCTCTTGTGCGTCATCCACTTTCAGTAGGGTCTGTGGCTCAGCAGCACCTGCAGGGGCTTCTGGGTGCCAAGATGATGCAAGGTGAGGGAGCAGGTGTGGGGGAGGCTGGGGTCCTGAGGCCTCTACCTCCTGTCTGTGGCCTCGGCCCCTGCAGAGTCTCTTTTTCCATCAGCTGTTCATAGGAAGGAAGTGGATCTGTGATTCCTTCATGCAATCCCAGCTCATGAAGGCCTTGCATCTGCCCTGTCTTCAGGGGACCCCAACTCCAGAGTGGGGGAGCCCTGAATGCTCTAGGCTCTCAGGAAACATCCATTGAGGATAAGCCAATGAGGAAAAGCTTGCTGTGCTCCTGGGGTGGGTGGCCGGGAGGCTGTGGAAACTAACAGTTCTGCTGCTGCAGAGGGCCCCGGGTCAGAGAACTCATGGACAGCATCAAAACAGTGCAGCAGGAAGAAAGCCTGCCTTTCCCACTGAGCCGCAGCCCCACTCCTGGAGCTGGAGGACAGCAGATGCAGGTCCCTGGGTCTGTGGCTGTTCTTGTGACCACAGGGACCTGGTGCCATTGTGGCCCCAGCCCACTCTGAAGAGCTACTGGGGGCCACATACAGGGTGTGCTGGGGAGTGGAGCTCTAGCCCTACAGATCTCCCATGAGCTCAGTCCACCCTGTAATCACAGTTGGCCACAGTCTTGTCTTTATGGATTGGAAAACGGGCTCACAACAAAGTGAAGAGCAACCAGACTGCCCAGGGAAGGCCGGAGGAGCCCTGGTCCACAGGGTAGGGGCAGGGGGGAAGATAAAGAGACTCACCCATGAAAAGAGGGATTTGCAGATGCTGTATGAGAACTTACAAAACCTAGAATGACCAGAAAATCAGACCAAGATCCATGAAACAGATATGAATGTCCCATGAACAGCTCTGCCTGCCTTGCTGGGGGGGTTCCTCAGACCCAGCCACTCAGCATGAACACCCTGTATTTGTTTACACATTCCTAACTCAGGTTTCATAACAAAGAAAACCCCCGAGAGCTGTCAGGCATATTGTGAGTCGTGCACAAGCCAGTCCAGCTCCACTCCTGTCTTTGCCTTTAATCAGTTCAGTTTTTATGACCAATGAGCACTGACAACAAAGCAGACAGAATCCATGTCGGATGTCTCTGCATCTGTCGGAGCTAGAGCGGTGACGTATTGTCCTTTAGGCCTCTACCAGACTTCCTCCCTGCTCCATGTTCTACCCCAGAGCTGGTGACCAGGCAGCAGGTGGGAAGACCCTTGACCCCTGGCCTCTGACCCTAATGCTAACCTTTAGCCTGGCCCTAACCCTAACCCAAACCTGAACCCAAATCTTGTCTAATCTGAACTTGAACCCTAAACCTAGCCTTAGCCCTAACCGGAACCGGAACCCAAACCCTAGATATAATTCTCTTTTAAATTTGCTTGAATTTTTATATTACATTGTTTAAAGTAACGCATATTGCACCATTAATGTCATTGAGTACATTATTGTAGAAAATGCATTAACTGATGGCCTATGACCTACTGAGTTATGTCACCTTTTTAATAAATTTCTAACATCCCCAGACTATTATGGACACTGAATGAATAAGAAAATGAGAACTCGGAAAAGTGAAAGAAGCCAACCACTCTCCCCAGTCAGTGATATTTTGACCCTTTGCTTCAATGTTTCTCTTATAGAAGGAGAAAACACAAAGGAATAGATTTGATGGTTTAGCCATTGTTAAGAAATTTTAAATTGTCAGTTTCAACCTTCACTGAGCTTGAAAAATGTACTATTTTTAGTTTCATTTCCTATGTCAATCAAACTGGTTTAACCAGTTTTTCCCCTGTTCAGAATCAAAAACGTTTTGTTGCTGACACATGTAAGAGTACCTGAATTACCCATGCAAATGTTCATTCATCATGAAGTATGAATGATGCCTGAGAAGATAAAACAAGACAAATCAGGTACCACTAAAAGAAAATTCAAAGTAACTGAGAAACATGGTCAGCATTGTACAACTGAGAAACATGGTCAGCAGAAGATAAAACAAGACAAATCAGGTACCACTAAAAGAAAATTCAAAGTAACTGAGAAACATGGTCAGCATTGTACATGAAAAATAGGGTAAAATGTTAAATACAATGTGAGATAAAGCTAGAGCATTTTAAGGAAATACAAGGATAAAAAGCCAATAAAAGCAAACATACCAAAATGTAGCAAGACTGACCACGTGTTAGTAATCACTACAGGTGGGTGATAGGTACATGGCAGTGAATTGCTCCATCCCTTTCCTAGACTTTTGTTAATGTTTAAAATTTTCCACAATGAAAAAAATAAAGAGAAAAATAAGTTAGAAAAACATCCAGTTTGTGCTTCTTGAAGACCTTCATTAAACAACTAAATAAAAATGTAAAGAGTAGTTTGGAGGCATATAAAAAACAAGAAGAATTGTAGTATAAGCTTCCTAGGGAAAATTAATACAGTATAGAATATTGGATTAATGTCAGGGGAAAAAAAGACCACTGATTGATTAATCATGAAAAGGTTGTGACTTTTAACAAAATGGATAAGTAGCTCTGTTTTAAAAAAGCTTTTAACCAGAAACATGAGAAACTTCATTTGGGAAATTTAGCATATTGGCTCAAACACACACACACACACACACACACACACACACGATTAATTCTCCAAAACAGAAAATGGGGTTCTTAGGAAATTTTAACTGTATGAATAAATAATTTTAAATGAATAATTTGAAGGAATTGGTTTGTGTACTAAGCCAGCTATTTTTTAAATCACTGAGTTCTAGGAAACAATAAATGCTTCTAAAAAATATTATACCAATTAAAAGACAAAGGGGAGGTTTTTGTTAAAAATGACATTATATTGAGTCTAATATGAATACATTAGTAAAATTATATGTAGCAGACAACTTTTGGAAATGAAATTGAACTAAAACAAAAGTTAAGTTTTAAAGAACAAACCAGGCCTAATACTTAATAGTTTTCTTTAGCAGAATCGCAATGTTAGAGGGTAGAGGGGACCCTGGCATATGTTACCCACTATTTGGTCTAGAATAAGAGGCAGGCAGTACCCCAGGAAAGTTTGTGTGAACATTGAATCTACTGGGATAATAAACTCTGCAGTATGAACCAGCTACTCTGTGAAGACCCTAACATGAATGATGAGTGTGACTTGTTAAAGAAAATGCAGGCACTACCTCAGGAAAGTTTGTGTGAACATTGAATCTACTGGGATAATAAACTCTGCATTATGAACCAGCTACTCTGTGAAGACCCTAACATGAATGATGAGTGTGACTTGTTAAAGAAAAATAAAATAAAGTCGTTGTTGTATTAGCAAAGCGCTGTCAAAATTAAGAACTCTCAGAAGTTTCCTTCTGAAGACAAAAGTGCAGGTGCACACACGCAGCCTCCTGTTCCAGGCTTTCCTTGCACCTCGTCCTCCCTCACCCTAGTGCCCCGGGCCCTGTCTTCAACCTTTACACATCCAGTTTTCACCAGGACTTTCTCTCTCCCTCCTGAATCAACCTCATCAACTTCTTAATGGTATTTTTGCACAGAGGAGATTTACTTAAAGATTTTCTGGCAAATTTATTTGAAGACCCCTAATTTAAAAGGAAAAAGGTATGCTTAAGAAGCAACTGAATAATTTGGTAATTCT
>NW_007730651.1:70665-72429 GCF_000696425.1 Galeopterus variegatus
CCAACTGGCCTCCTCTAACCCTGTCCACACATCCTCCAACCAGCCTCCAGAACAATGCTGCAGAATGTAAATCATCTTGTATTGTGGCTCTGCTCAGAATCTGCATTAGCTCCTGAATCCTCACCAGAATCCACAAGATGTACATAACCGGGGGAGAAGAGAAAACAAGTGGCATCTGCTTGGCTCCCACACCGTGGCAACCAGCAGAGCAGATGTCTGTGGCCAAATGTGTGGGGCTTCCCCCCACCCACAAACAAGCCATCAGTTCTGCAATGGACACCTGCTGGGTGTGTTCTAATCCAATTCAATTGTGATGTTGTCTGCCTGGAGATCCCGCAAGATTGACTGCATGTCAAACAGCAGTTGTAGTCCGGGCCCAGGAACTTTGACCATCCAGCTTCACGTGTTCATCATAACAAATTATGATGACTTTTTGTGTCCCTTACCCAACTACTCCTGATCCCCCTTCCCGTCCCCCAAGAAAGAAAGGAAGACCATAATATTATAAAGAATATTTTAAAGGCTGCAAATTAACAGCCAGATGAAGAGATATACAGGGCGAGGTCTGGAAGAGTCCTGAGTGCAGGAGCTCTTGTTCCATGGAGCTGGGGTGTACTGCCCTCCCAGACATGCATGAGTTCTTTCTTACCTTCCTGCAAGCCTCCACACATTCAGCTGTCCAGAAGCTCCCCATACCCCGTTCTCCTGGCCCTTTATGGAGACCCTATCAGACAGGCATGATTGAAGCATGGGTGAGTAGGAATGGGACTGTGTGATCTGGTACTAATAGATGACTGGGACTTCTCCTGAAATGGAAGTCTTATAAACTGCCATCAGACAAGGCAGATCAAAGAATCTTTTTATGGCCAGCTCCAAGACAGAAAGGCGAGAGAAGAGTAGAGTACGTTTCTAGTTTCCATCACCTGCCCTGGGGAGAAAAAGGAGCAGGTGGAAGGGGCAGGAGGTCAGAGGGAGAGACTTTTCTGGGACCTGCTTCTGAGGCCTAAAGTGCCCCAACATTACAACAAAAGACTGTCTATCACTTTCGTCACTCTGGAGCTGTTCTGAAGCTGCTTCAGGAACCAAGGACAGAGGCCAAATGCTTTAAGAAAAGATATGCATGCTGTTTCAGTCCCGAAGGAAATAACAGGGGTCATGGGAGTTATGAGGCAGGAACCAGGACGAAAACCAGCATCTTCATATTGTCCATCACACGGCCTCCCTCTGCCCACCCTCACCCTGTGTGCTGCCCCCTTCCTCTCCAGGCTCCAGCTCCATGGCGGGGCTGTGAGCTCTTTGTACGGCTGGTTCCTTTGCATTTTTTAGGTCTCAAGTTTAAGTCCCTTTCTCAGATAGCTCTTCCCTTCTAATCAACATTTGGGTGCTTTGTTTCCTTTATGTTAATTTTCCTCTCTTCATATGTAACTGTTTTACTTCCCTTCTAGCTAACTTTCCTTTCTTTCTCTTTCTTTCTCTTTCTTTCTTTCTTTCTCTCTCTCTTTCTTTCTCTTTCTTTCTTTCTTTCTTTCTCTTTCTCTTTCTTTCTCTTTCTTTCTTTTTCTTTCTCTTTCTTTCTTATTCTTTCTTTCTCTTTCTTTCTTATTCTTTCTTTCTCTTTCTTTCTCATTCTTTCTTTCTTTCTCTTTCTTTCTTTCTTTCTTTCTTTCTTTCTTTCCCTTCCTTCCTTCCTTCCTTCCTTCCTTCCTTCCTTCCTTCCTTCCTTCCTTCCTTCTTTCTTTCTTTCTTTCTTTCTTTCTTTCTTTC
>NW_007730651.1:73142-75284 GCF_000696425.1 Galeopterus variegatus
TTTCTTTCTTTCTTTCTTTTTTTTTTCCCTTTGGCTCTTGCACCCAACTTAAACTGCATGATATGTGAACAACGTCTGTCTTGTCCACTGCTGTTCCAGGCATACGATGGTAGGTCCATAAATATTTGCTGAACAGATGAACAGATTGATTATCAATTATTTTAGAAACATTTCAGACAACTGTCTCAAAATTATTTTCCCAAAGTAGATGTCTAGTTATATATTAATTACTCAATTGAACAAATACATGTTGAGTATTTTCTTTTTTTTTTTTTTTTTCCTTTTTGTCTTTTTCTGTGTCCGGCAACGGATCACAACCCTCAGTGTCGCCCCCGTACCGGACCGGGACCTGCAACGGGATCGCAACCCTCGGCGTTGCTCCCGTGCCTCGCTCAGCCAGTGAGCGGGAACCGGTCTGTACATGGGATCCGAACCCTCGGCGGGAGCGCCACTGCGCTTCCCAAGCGGCGCACTGTAGCAGTGCGCCACCGGGCCGGCCCCATGTTGAGTATTTTCTAAGCACAGGATACTATATTCAGAAAACTTTTTAAAATTAAAATTGTTGATGTGGCTGTGGGAAATATATATATATATATATACATATATATATATATATATATATATAATCATATATTTCTAGAGGGACTATAACTGGTATGCCTCCTAAGAAAGACATTTCATCAATTTCCATCAAAATTACGGGTGTATATATACACTCTTTGATCCAGCAACTAGACTTCAGAAAACTCATTCTACAGACACACTTGCACATGTGCAAAAAGATGTGAGTTCAACACTACTCATTGCAGCATCCATCACATTAGCAACTCTTGGAAATTGCACAAATATCCATCAATAAAGTATTGGTTATTTAAATTATAGTACATCTGTACAATGAAATAATATGCAGTCATTTAAAAGAGGAGAGGAGACGAGTAATTTCTCTGTGTGACAATCTGGAAAGACCTCCAAGGATACACAAGGAAACTAATAGGAGTGGTTACCTGTGAATAGGAAGGTGAAAATTTTAGTTAAAAGATAGGGATGAGAGAGAGACTTTTGCTGTACCTTTTACAGTCTGTGTGTCTGAGAGAGAGAGCGAGAGAAAGAGAGACAGAGAGAGATAGAGAGACAGAGAGAATTTTCTGTGTTTCCTTAGATTTTGTGTCTGGCATTCACTCATCACAGAGACAAATGATCAAAGTTGTTTACATCTCCCTGTGATCCAGCTTTTGCAGGTGTGCAAAAGTCATGTTGCAAACCTTCCAACCAATCCTGAGCTCACACCCCCAACTACCTCCTTGATCTAACTCACACACCCAGCCAATGTTTCCCCTGCCCTAAATTGACCCAGGGCCACAGGCCAAATGACAAGCGTTATTCAATCTGGATGACCTCAGCTGTCTAACCTGCGTTGCCTCACCCCTGCCTTTCAACAGAAGCCCAGAGAGCCTGGGCCCTGGGCTTTCCCTCCTTCTCCTACCTGCTTGTGCTCACATGTGGCCCTGTGTGGTGTGGCGTGCATTTTCTTGGGGAACATAGGTACTAAATTCTTCTTCGGTCACCTCTATAAATTAAAATGTCACAGGTGTAATTGACACATGGGTATAGCTTTTCTTTTTCTTTCTTAACAATGTAATGGTATTAACTATTCCAAAAAATCCAATGTTCTTTTGGGACATCTCTGAATTTTTTTTTTTTTTTTTTTTTTTTTTTTTTTCCTTTTTGAGACCGGCCACACTGCGCTCAGCCAGTGAGCACACCGGCCATCCCTATATAGGATCCGAACCCGCGGCAGGAGCGCCGCTGCACTCCCAGCGCCAAACTCTCCCGAGTGCGCCACGGGCTCGACCCTGAACTTTTCTTAATTTAAAAAATATTTTTAAAATATGTAAACATCACAAAGAATTAGAAAGTTAATGTATTTACATTTCAAATGTATAGGGCTAGCAACTATTGTTGAAAAATAAACAAGTAACATTTCTTGTTCTCTTTTGATTATGAAACATTAACATTTACCATCCCTTCCATTCTCATCCTCCCCACCCCATCCTTCTCTCCTCCCTTTTTTCTTGCTTTCTCTGCCCTAGACAAGACACGAAGAGAGCCTCTGTGGGGACGGCTCGGACAGCGAGACAGGGT
>NW_007730651.1:76530-89582 GCF_000696425.1 Galeopterus variegatus
AACTCACCCGAGTGCGCCACGGGCTCGACCCTGAACTTTTCTTAATTTAAAAAATATTTTTAAAATATGTAAACATCACAAAGAATTAGAAAGTTAATGTATTTACATTTCAAATGTATAGGGCTAGCAACTATTGTTGAAAAATAAACAAGTAACATTTCTTGTTCTCTTTTGATTATGAAACATTAACATTTACCATCCCTTCCATTCTCATCCTCCCCACCCCATCCTTCTCTCCTCCCTTTTTTCTTGCTTTCTCTGCCCTAGACAAGACACAGAGCCTCTGTGGGGATGGCTCGGACAGTTAGACAGGGTGCTCATGTCGTAGACAGGATTCCNCCTGAACTTTTCTTAATTTAAAAAATATTTTTAAAATATGTAAACATCACAAAGAATTAGAAAGTTAATGTATTTACATTTCAAATGTATAGGGCTAGCAACTATTGTTGAAAAATAAACAAGTAACATTTCTTGTTCTCTTTTGATTATGAAACATTAACATTTACCATCCCTTCCATTCTCATCCTCCCCACCCCATCCTTCTCTCCTCCCTTTTTTCTTGCTTTCTCTGCCCTAGACAAAACACAGAGAGAGCCTCTGTGGGGATGGCTCGGACAGTTAGACAGGGTGCTCATGTCGTAGACAGGATTCCTGACACTAGTACACCACATCCACCCTGACACCAGGGGACAAAGCTCTAGAAAGAGCTTCTGATGCCAATTCTTGCCTGAATTCCAGCTCCTGGGCCAACCCTCCAATCCAACACAAGTTTAGAGTAAAAACATTCTCATTAAAATCTGAGTAAAAGAGAAAACATGCTTACCATTCTTCCATTCTAATCCCTCTTGGAGCAGATGGCCCTGACTGCTGAATTGTAAAGTATGGGTCATAGATGACCACTCATGGTATTCACTTAAACTGCATGACATGCAACATCTCCACCTGCCCCCAGCTCTTGCCTCACTTCTCTTTTAAAACAGGTTTGAGGGCCGGCCCGGTGGAGCACTGCTACAGTGTGCTGCGGAGCTCCCGCCGAGGGTTCGGATCCCACATACAGACCGGCTGCTCACTGGCTGAGCGAGGTGCAGGCGCAACACCGAGGGTTGCGATCCCGTTGCCGGTCCCGGTCCGGTACGGGCGCAACACTGAGGGTTGCGATCCGTTGCCAGTCACGAAAAAAGACAAAAAGGAAAAAAATAAAATAATAAAATAATAAAATAAAACAGGTTTGAGGGCCAGCCCTGTGGCGCACTCGGGAGAGTGCAGCGCTGGGAGCACAGAGATGCTCCCGCCGCAGGTTCAGATCCTATATAGGAATGGCTGGTGCACTCACTGGCTGGGCGCGGTGTGGTTGACACCACACCAAGGGTTGTGATTCCCTTACCAGTCATGAAAAAGACAAAAAAAAAACAAAACCAGGTTTGAAATTTAAATATAATTTGTGTATTGGATTATATTGAAGTTGTGTTAAAACCAATTCTTCTCAAACTATTCCAAAAAATTTAAGCAAGGATCATTCTTCCAAACTTATTCTGTCAGGCCAGCATCACCCTGATACCAAAAGCAGACAGACACAACAACAACAAAAAGAAGACTACAGGCCAATATCCTTGATGAACATAGATGCAAAAATTCTCAGCAAAATACTAGCAATCAGAATTCAAAAGCACATCAAAAAAATTGCACCATTATCAAGTGGGATTCATCCCAGGCATGCCAGGATGGTTCAACATATACAAATCAATAAATGTGATACACCACATCAACAAAATGAAGGACAAAAACCATATGATCACCTCACTAGACATAGAAAAATATTTGATAAAATTCAACATCCCTTCATGATAAAAATTAATTAGGTATAGAAAGAAAGTATCTCAGCATTATAAAAGCTATATATGACAAACCCGCAACTAACATCATCCTGAACAGGGGTAAGTTTAAAGCTTTTTCTCTAAGAAAAGGAACAAGACAAGGATGCCCACTCTCACCATTCCTATCTAACATAGCAGTGGAAGTTCTGGCCAGAGCAATTAAGCAAGTGAAAGAAATTAAGGACATCCAAATTGGAAAAGAGGAAGACAAATTTTCCCTGTCTACAGATGACATGATCCAATATATAGAAAAACCTCAAGAATCGACAAAAGAAACCCCTCTTAGAACTGATAAACAAATTCAGTAAAGTTGCAAGATACAAAATCAATATACAAAAATCAGTAGCATTTCTATACACCAAAAATGAATTAGCAGAAAAAGAAATCAAGAAAGCAATCCCATTTATAATAGATATGAAAAAATAAAATATAATAAAATGTCTAGGAATAAATTTAACCAAGGAGATGAAGGAACTCTACAATGAAAACTACAAAACGTTGATGAGAGAAATGAAAGAAGACACTAAAAAATGGAAAGACATTCCATGCTCTTGGATTAGAAGAACTAATGTTGTGAAAATGACCATACCTGAAGTGATCTACAGATTCAACACAATTCCTATCAAAATACCAATGACATTCTTCACAGACATAGAAAAAACAATTCTAACATTTATATGGAACAACAACCCTGAATAGGCAATGCAACCCTGAGCAAAAAGAATAAAGCTGGAGGCTTTACATTACCTGACTTCAAAATATGCTACAAAGATATACTAACCAAAACAGCATGGTACTAGCATAAAAATAGACACATAGACCAATGGAACAGAATGGAAAACCCAGAAATAAATCCATGTATTTACAGCCAACTGATATTTTTTTTTAAAGATGACCAGTAAGGGGATCTTAACCCTTGACTTGGTGTTGTCAGTACCATACTCTCCCAAATGAGCTAACCAGACATCCCTATATAGGGATCCGAATCCATGGCCTTGGTGTTATCAGCACCACACTCTCCCAAGTGAGCCACAGACCAGCCCTGCAGCCAATTGATCTTTGACAAAGGGGCCAAGAACATATATTGGGGAAAGGACAGCCTTTTCAATAAATGGTGCTGGGAAAACTGGACATCCATATGTAGAAGAATCAAACTAGACTTCTATGTCTCACCATATACAAAAATCAATTCAAAATGTATTAAAGGCTTAAATGCAGGACCTGAAATTATAAAATTTCTAGAGGAAAACACAGGGGAAATTCTTCAGGATGTAGGACTAGGCAAAGATTTTAGCACAGGCAATAAAAAACAAAAATAAACAAGTAGGATTATATCAAACTAAAAAGCTTCTGCACATCAAAGGAAACAATCCATATAGCAAAGAGACATCAATGGAATTGAAGGAAATATTTGCAAACTATGCATATGACAAGGGACTAATATTCAGAATACACAAGGAACTCAAACAGTTCAATAGGAAAAAAGAAAAGAAAGAATAGTTCAATTGAGAGTGGACAAAGGAGCCTAAAAAAAATTTCTCAAAAGAAGACATACAAATGGCCAACAGATGAAAAAATATTCAACATCACTAATCATCAGGGAAAGCAAATTAAAACCACATTAAGATATCACCTCACTCCAGTTAGATTAGTATTTATCAAAAAAACAGAAAACAACAAATGCTGGTGAGGATGCAAGGAAAGAAGAACCCTTATAAATTGCTGGTGGGATTGTAAATTAGTATGGCCATTATAGGAAACAGTATGGAGGTTTCTGAAACAAGTACAGATAGAACTGCCATACAATCCAGCAATCACCCTACTGGATGCATACCCAAAGGAATGCAAATCATCATGTCAAAGGGATACCTGCACTGCCCTGTTTATTGCAGATCTATTTACAATAGCCAAGATTTGGAACCAACCTAAATGTCCATCCACAGATTACTGGATAAGGAAAATGTGGTATATATATACAATGGTATACTACTCAGCCATGAAAAAGAATGGAATTTTGTCATTTGCAGCAACATGGATGAGCTTGGAGAAAATTATGTTAAGTGAAATAAGCCAGGCACAAAAAGAGAAATACTGCATGTTCTCACTTATAAATGGAGCTAATAAATAAGTAAATAAATAAATAATAATAATAATAATAACAACAAGTTGAACTTTTGGAAGGAGAGAGTAGAACTGTGGTTGCTAGAAATAGGAAAGGAGAGGGGGAATAGGAGAGAGTAAAAGGTTGGTTAATGGACACAAAATTACAGCTAGGTAGGAAAAATAAGTTCTATTGGTGTACAGAAGAGCTGGCATCTGTAATTAATAATAATCTACTGCATGTTATCAAATGGCTAGAAGAGTTATTCACATCACAAAGAGATGACTAACTTTTGCAATATGAATATGTTAATTAACCTGATTTGATCATCGCACATTGTGTACATGTATTGAAATATAACTCTGTACCTCATAAATATGTACAATCAATATGTTTCAATAAAATTTTTTTTTAGTTAAGAAAAAAATGGGGCCATTTGCCCCTGAGGCCCTGAAGACAACCCTGCGCCCCAGCCCTGCCCACCACTGCTGGCCTGGCCATGGAGCCAGAACCAAAAGCCCTATTTTCCTGTCATTCAGGGGCAGAGTCAGGTGGCCAGGCCTCAGCCCTCCTGCACCTTCCTTGACAGGCTTGACAGGATGTGGAGCAGCCCAGGAGCAGAATGATGGCTGAGCCAAGCTATCTGCAGGCCCCTCCTTGTGGCTTTGTCATAGCAGCCACCAGACATGGCCGCAGAGCAGGGCCAGGGTGGAAGGGATCCCACAGAGAACCCCTTCCACAGCAAAGCACAGTCACATGTGTTTCTTGTTTGGGGTACTAATAAAAAACTTAAAACACTCAATTTCCTTGTGTTTGGTATTTAAAATAAGGTTTGTAAACTTAAAATACAATTTAAAAATAAATATGTCAGTTTTATGTTTTGATCCATTGTCAGAGGGGAAAAAGTAAGAAACAAAAGAGAAAAGGGGAAATGTGGGACTTTGAGAGAAGTGGATAAATGCAGGTGCACGCAGCACAAGGGCCATCCCCGCGTGAACAGAAACAGACCCGTAGCAGAGCACGTGTCTGACTAAAGACATATTTAGAAAATAAGAACATCTCTAGATCAGTGAAGGGGAAATGTGGGACTTTGAGAGAAGTGGATAAATGCAGGTGCACGCAGCACAAGGGCCATCCCCGCGTGAACAGAAACAGACCCATAGCAGAGCACGTGTCTGACTAAAGACATATTTAGAAAATAAGAACATCTCTAGATCAGTGAGATAAAGATGGACCCATTTTTAAACATTTAAACTGGTATATCACAAAAGAGGGACTCCAAATGCCAATAGACACGTTCAAAAAGTCCTCAAGATAGTCAACAGGAAAATGACAGGTAAGATCACAGGAGATCTCCCCACACAAAAGTGGCAGGAACTAAGAGGCCTACAGCGACAAAGCTGGGGTGGGGCACTCACGCTGCTCCTGGGAATGTACACTGGAGCAGCCACTTCCAAAGCTGTCCGGCAGAGTCTGCCAGAGCTCCACATAAAGGCTCCCTGTGGCCCTGCAGGTTTGATCCTGGATGTCTGCCCTGAATGAGTGTTTATGTCAGCAAAAGTCAGGGGCAATAAAAGATCCAGCGTGACTGAGTGTCAAAAGCATCCTGTTGACGTCAAGAAGCCAGACTCAGAGCAGTGACTGCCTGACTTCTCTCACATAAAAGGTGAGGTCAGGCAAAACCAACCGTGGTGATGAAGATTAAAACCATGGTCAGCTTTGGGGGGACACGACTACCTTTGCCATTTTTCAGATAAAGTATAAGCAGCTTGTAACTGATGGAGTTGTGGCTAAACTCCCATTTTCTATTTCAAAACATTATGGTTTTTTCATTGCTTAGTGCATGGAAATATAGGGAACTTTCTCAAGAACACACAGAATAATTCCTACTGTATATATAAATATAAAAATGTATGGAAAGTCTATGGAAAGTATCTGCATCCATTAATATTTCCTATATAATTAACAGTATACTATAGTTGAGTATTCATCATAATATAGTATACTAAATACAACATGGTATGATTATATTGTATGTAAGCATTTTATATATTTACATTTATGGATAATCATATGTAATATGTAACATCATATATAATAACATAATCTACTGATGTAGACTATAGAGCAAAAGGAGGCTTCTGGCTCCTTTGCTTTCAAGATATTCTGGAGCAGAGGGGTCTCTGTGATGACTCGCTCCTGCCTGTGGCAGCCTAGAGACCTGTGTCCTTTAGAACTGTTTCCCCACCCATCCCACCGACAAGCACCCGATTTTCTAAAATATAATTCATCTTATGTCTGGAAAGATTCCCAAGCTAAACACTAAAATCCAAATTTCTGGCAGATATTCTCAGGCCGTGGGAATTCTGTTCTCAGCTGACTCTGGCTGCTTCTAGAGGACAACACACAAGGAGCACTTCCTCATCCCCCGCTGCCTCCAATCCCAGCACCTATGAAAACACAGGCGGGGGAGCTGCATCCACTGCTGGGAAACCAGATGGCTGAGACCCCTGATCTCAGACCAGCATGTCAAAGAGGCTTTCACCTGTTGGTTACTGGAAAACAAAGAAGCCAGAGATCTTTTAAATGATGCTACTAAAATGTCTTCCCACATAGGCACTTCGTAAGTAGCATTTCTAACATCTTAAACTTAATGTCTAGATCTAAACATATTTTAAAAGGACAAATTTGCTGTGCATGCACACATGCTTGCACATGAAAAATAGGGGCTTCTACGAGAACTTGAGGATCAACTTCAGGACCAAGTTATTACTGATTTAGGATATATCCTTACAGAGATATTCTATGCTTAAATGAGTATATAATGTTCAGCTTTCTTTTTTATTTAACGAGTGATAACACAGTGGTACCCTGCACCTTTCTCTTGGTCCTGGGGGTGTCAGGAGGCAGGACTACAAGTAGCCTCTGCCAGGAGCCCCTCCAGGGAGCAGGGCCGCATGCAGACCAGCCAAGAGAGTGCAGTGAGGTGAATTGCTCAGGGCATGCCTTGAGCTAGGGGCAGTCGCCTAGGGAGGTGGGCAACCAGGAACCAGACACAAAGTTCTGGGGCTTAGTGCATGCACTAAGCAACTTTATTGGACTCAAGCAGGTGTTATACTTGTTTTAGCCAGCTGTAAACCCCTCCCATCACCTCCCCGTCTCCTAGGTAACTCAACAGGGAGTCTATGGTTTGCGGTTGAGCCTTGCAGAGTCTTGCTGACACAGTGTTTTCACATCCTGCTGAGACAGTCTAAGTCCAGGAGAGCAAGATGCCTCCATCTTTAACAGGCATTCGCCTTCGTTTTCCTCCAGTACCTGGTTGTATAACTTGCATTTTTTTCACATGAGTGTACTTCAAAAAGTTTGTGGAAGAAATAGAGTTAGAAGATAATACAAATCTTCCCATGAAATTTTTGAAGAACACTTGTGTGTCTTAGAGATAGATTCATAGGAGTATTATGGAACTTATTATTGTTTTATATTCTTATTCTTT
Source organism: Galeopterus variegatus (assembly GCF_000696425.1). Lineage (NCBI taxonomy): Eukaryota > Metazoa > Chordata > Mammalia > Dermoptera > Cynocephalidae > Galeopterus > Galeopterus variegatus. Next base: position 83,999 of record NW_007730651.1, read on the forward strand.
TGGGTGGTTGCTGTGCTTTCTGTTTCTTTGAGTGGATGTATCATAATTTATTTAACCAACCCCTCACTGATGAGCATTTAGTTTATCAGTCCAAATAATACTGTAATAAATATCCTTAAATATAAGAGTACATCAAAAAGTTCACGGAAAGATTCATATTATGTTTTGATTCTATTTTTCCACAAATTCTTTGAAGTACCCTCATATATATATTGTTTTGCCCCTGTGTAATATATTTGCAGGATAAATGAAATTGTTATCCATAGAGGTTGCTATCCAGACTTATATTTCCCACAAAGAATTTTGAGAGTAAAAATTGTAGTGAATATCAGAAAAACAAATACTATGAATTATATGATTATGAATGACTTCTAGAGTACAGTTATAGTAATGCCCATGATGAATATTCCTTTCTCTTGATCCCTTAAGGTTAATAACATGTTATCTGGTACCTACTGTGCTTTAAAGTCACTTAGCTTACCATTTAAAGAACATGGAGGCTCCTTTTTAATCCTTAATTTAAACAATAACATAATACTATTAATAGCTAACATGTGTCAGGCACTGTTCAAAGTAGTTCATATATTTTAACTCACTAAATTTTCACAACAATTATACAAAGTAATTATAATTTTTATGTCAATTTACAGATGAGGAAACAGAGTTAGTAACTGGTAGGTCTGGGATCTGGACTCTAGGTAGTTGGGAAGCCAGAGCTTGTAATAAACCATGAGACTATTCTGCCTCTATTAAGCATTTTAATTTTTTTGAAAAATCATGTTACACGCACATACTCACACATCTACCATTTTTTGAGTTGGTATTCATACTCTCATTGCAAATGATCTTTCAATTTCTTGTGTCTTTTTCTCCTTTCAAACCTACCTTTTACAAATGAGGCAGATGAGAATACAAAGTTTTTTGGTTTTGTTTTTCTTTTGTTTGAGGACACCTAGAAAATTCGGAACCGAGTTGAAATGGTCTTTTATGACAGTCCCTGGTATCATAAATAAATGTATAGCAAGTTTACATTTTTGGTTTTAAATTGATGACACTCAAGTTATTTCAGAAATATGCCCAAGAAGTTTCCAAGCAACATTTATAATAATAAGTGTTTAAATCTTTCTAAAACAAATAGCTTCCTGCAGTTCTTTCAGCAAGCTCCCTTGACACTTTTCATCTGCACAGAAGTGGCTGTATTCTTTTGTAGCTTGACATGCAGGCTTAGGTGAAATATTGTGGACATAAAAATTGCATTTAGTAGGTCTGCTAGGAAAGGATCGTGTAAAAGTTATCTTTGATTTGTTAATGGAACTTTTTTTTTTAGAGATGTAGTATATGGCAGCAGTGATATGCATCCTAAGGGAAAAAATGATCCATTTTATAAAGGTTTATTTTCATATTGTATACACTGTAGTTCTATTGTGTGTTTTTGATTTAGTGACAATTTATGTGTTTTTCTGTCACAGAGCAAGGCCTGTGGTGTTGAGTCTCCCAGCCAAGCCATCCAGCCCTGCCACATCAGAGAGGCTGTTCGACACTATGGCCACAAGATTGGCCCCCTTTCTCCATTCACGGTAAGTAATAACAGAGTTATAAAAACTTATATTTATAACCTGAAAGAATTTTGATTTTCAGCTGGTCAAATGAAGAAGCAATGGAATTGCTGAAAGCAATGGAATTGCTGAAAGCAATTTGTAGTGACTGTAATTTTGTCGTACAAATTTATTTTTTAGTTCTCCTGGGAAATAAAAGTCACTTTTGTCTCTTTTTGGAAGGACATTTTTCTACAAAATTTTTTTTCAATTACAAATGAAGCTTTTTTGTTGGGGTTTTATAGGTTCTATTTTTGAAATCTTAGGTTTATAAAACATTCTTGCCAAATGATATGTATCCAAATATTGCTATAAGCACTTCGTATTTTTACATTGGTTAGATTGGCATCACCACTTCTATCAGGTGTCCTTCTAAACATACTTTGAGTTGGAAGAAGAAATTATTTCTTTGCTGTCTTTGAAGGCATATAATCAGGGTTTTGCTTTTTCTTAACGGAGAATTAAAGAGTTGATATTTCAGTAGCCTAAAGAAAGTGCGTGCCTGTGTTTATTTTAATTAAATGCTCATTTTGTGGCTGACCCTTTAAAAAATTTTTTATTTAAGTTAATAGAAGTTTCTCCAAATCCTTCTCAATTATAAGGAATTGGTTTTCCATTCAGAAAGTAAGATTTGATTTACATAACCAAGGATATGTAAAATTTACATTTTTTGATATTCACTTTTGTTTTAATATACTAATGCAAAATATATAAGTATAATGTTATACATAAACAAATAAATGAATAAGTAAATAATAAGTACAACATAGTATACATTTCTACTTAAGAGTGGATTTTACTATTATTTGTTCACAGAAATCACGTGAGCTGACTGACCAGTTTGTCATGATTTCTTTTTATATCATCTCCTTTTTTCCCTGTGCTTAAAGAGAATTCTTTATTTGCATAAGTGTTTCCAGAAGCTTGCTGTAGTGGTGATGAATATTTTCATTTTTACTTAATATTTATCTTGTATATCATAAGAACAATGTTTTTTTTTAATTTTAACATTTGCTTGTATGTATTTGTGGGGTACAGTGTGTTGTTTCAATACATGCATATACTGCACAATGATTCCCTTAGGGTATTTAGCATGGTTTTGTACCCACTAGTCCACCACTTCTCCATCCAACCCTTTCCCCTCCTGGCCTCTGGTAACCATTGTTATTCTCTCTACTTCTATGAGAACCACTTCTTATTTTTTTAGGTTACACATATAAGTGAGATTATGTGGCATTCTGTTTCTGACTTACTTCACCTAACTGATGGTTTCCCGTTCCATCCATGTTGCTGCAAATGATAGGATATCATTTCTTTTAATAGCTGAATAGTATTCTATTGTGTATATAGACCACAGTTTTTTTAATCCATTTGTCTGTTGGTGGGCATTTAGGTTGGTTCCATCTCTTAGCTATTGTGAATAGCATTGCAGTGAACGTAGGAGTGCGGTGTCTGTTTGATACATTGATTTCATTACTTTTGGGTGTATACCCAGCAGTGAGATAGCTGGACCATAAGGCAGATCTATTTTTAGTTCTCTTAGGAACCTCCATTCTGTTTTCCACAATGACTGTGCCTATTTACATTCCCATCAATGGTGTAAAAGAGTTCCCTTTTCTCTGCATCCTTTCCAGCGTTTATTTTCTGTCTTGTTCACAGCAGCCATTCTAACTGGGGTGAGATGAAATCTCATGGTTTTAATTTGCATTAAAATTTTTTCATGTGCTTTTTGGCCATTTGTATGTCTTCTTTTGAGAAATGGTTTTTCATGTCCTTTGGCCATTTTTCAATTGGGTTGTTGTTATTATTATTATTATTAATAATTTTGCTGTTAAGTTCCTTATATAGTCTGGATATTAGCCCCTAGTCTAATGTGTAGTTTGCAAATATTTTTTCCCATTCTGTAGGTTGTCTCTTTAGTTTGTTGGTAGTATCCCTCTCTGTGCAGAAGCTTTTCAGTTTGATGTAATCCCTTTTGTGTATTTTGCTTAGTTGCCGTACCTTTGTAGGCTCACCCAAAAACCCGCTGCCTACTTCCATTTCTTTTAATGTTTTCCCAGTGTTTTCTTCTAGTAGTTTCATAGTTTCACGTCTTAAATTTAGGTCGTTAGTCCATTTTGAGTTGATTTTTATGTATGGTGAGAGATAAGGGTCTAGTTTTCATCTTCTACATCTCAATATCCAGTTTTCCCAACATCATTTATTGAAGAGGCTGTCCTTTCCCCAGTGTATATTCTTGAAACCATTGTTGAAAATAAGTTGGCTATAAGAGTGCGGGTTTACTTCTCGACTCTCTGTTCTGTTCCATTGGTCTATTTATCTGTGTTTAAACCAATACCATGCTGTTTTGGTTAGTATAGCATTATAGTATATCTTGAAGTCAGGAATAGTGATGCCTACAATTTGTTTCTTTTGGTTCAGTATTGCTTTAGCAATATGAGATCTTCAGTGGTCCCATACAAATTTTAAGATTGTTTATTCTATTTCTGTGAAGAATTCCATTGGTATTTTGATAGAGATTGCATTGAATGTGTAGAATGCTTTGGGTAAAATGGACATTTTGATGATGTTAATTCTGCCAACCCATGAACATGGGATTTGACTCCATTTATTTGATCCTCAATTTTTTTAACCTAACCCCCTAACCCCTCACCCATCACCACTAACCTTTAACCCCAACCCTAACCCCTAACCCCAACACCAACCCTAACTACCAACCACTAACCCCTAACCCTAACCCTAACCATGGCTCCACCATGGCTGGCCGTGGGAGCTGCTGTAGGGCCGCGCTGGGCCCCCTCTGTTGTGTTATTTTGTTTGTTGCAAACACTTACCTGAAGGGCAGCAAATCTGGAGGGCTCCCAAAGATGGGGAGGGGGCTTTTTCTCCCTTCCCCTGCATGCAGAGGGGTCACTATTTCTGCACCTGCCAAAGGTGGGCTGGCAGCCACGGGGGCTTCGAGTCCTGCACGCACACAGACCTCCCGGGGCCCCACAGCCCTCCCGGACCCTGCACCCCTCTGCAGACGTGGCTGACATGTACTCACGAGGTGGGGCCGCAGTTGCCGCTGAGGGAGGGCGCCCCGTCACAGTGAGTGTGAAGGCTCCGGGTGCCCACAGGCCGGCCCGCCCTGCTCTGCCCTGAAGAGGGGTCCCAGGCCGCTCAGGGCCTGGAGGAGATCCGCAGTGGGCGCCTGCACTTGGGGAAGTGAGGCAGAATCACGACTGCTCTTGCTGCCCTGTCCATGTATTGTGTGTCCAAGCAAACCCACTCCTTTCCCATTAAAAGAAAATTATTTAAAAGTATTATATCTATCTTGACTTCCACAATTTGTTCTAAGAGGGTGAAAGTGCTTGTTCATTCACTTTATGTACATTAAAGAGAATCACCGTGTGGCAGTGAGGAACAGCGGGAATCCAGGGAGCCACTTAGCACCCCTGCCTGTCACTGCGCTCTGACCTAGGAAGGCTCCCGGGAGCAGCCCGGGGCCGATGCCAGCGGCCTGCCCCACGACGGCGCTCTCTCGTGCCTGGCAGATGTGGTTGTGCATTCAACATGTGTGTCTCGATTCAACAGGAAGGGGTGTGTGTGTGTGTGTGCACGTGTGCATATGTGTGCATGTGTGTATGTGTGTGCATGTGGGTGCATGCACACATGGGGGGATACAACTGACCTGGAAGGGAAAAAAGGAATAAAAATACCCTTATTTTTAGCCATGATGTCCTTGGAGATTATGAAGAGTTGGAAGAACACCACAACCCTGTATTTAATAAAACTTTCTGGCATTTTTAAATTCAGGGATTTGAAATTGTACAGTCCATTTCCTGGTCCTCAGTCTTCATTTGCATAGTCTAACATTTCACTGTCTCCTAATTGTAAAATGTCAGAATAGTTATAAAGTGGTAGTTTTGGCAACTTCCAAATCCTATTATAGGGCAACAAAGAAAATTAGCATGTATACATTAGCATAATTTTTCATTAGCTTTGCA
>NW_007730651.1:89623-101537 GCF_000696425.1 Galeopterus variegatus
ATATCATTTCTACATTTTGATTCATTTTCATTGAAAAAAAAGAAAAATGGCCCAAATATTAGTTAACTGCCAGTGTAGGTGCTGCTATTTAATTCCATCTGTTCGTGTTTGGGGGGTGGAGGGGTTCTTTTCCTTTAACCGGCATTTTGGATACTGTGGTTTGGTAACTGATGCTTCCTTAGCAACCACGAGTGCCACAAGTTTTCCTAAACACAAATATTGGAAAACCTTGACAGTCCTGCCTTTTCCTTTTCTGGTTTTTGACTAATCCCCATCATATTCCATCCTGTGCATTCCTCGTTGTGAAAATATGAAGACTGACGTTGTGACAGAGTCCGCTGTGGCCACGCCAGAGAGGGAACGCCCGCGTGGCCTCCATCGGCCGTGGTCCCCGCCAGCGCCTCCCGTCTGCAGCTGCGGTGCAGGGAGAGGGCTTGAGGGTCCCTTTGGTCGTAGAATTCTGAATTGTAGTGACCCGTTCACACGCCGTGCAGCCGGCCGTTTCCTCCTGTTTGGCACAGAAAGGACGTGGAAAACCTGATGCCAACCTGAAACCCACTCAGCCGGGTGCTCTGACAGGAATGGGCCACATGGGCCGGTGGAAGGGTTGACAGTCACCAAGCAGGAGCCAGGGGACCGAGACCGTGTCCCCCTGGCTCAGGGCGTCTCTTCAGGAAGTCTGTCCCCGAGCGGCCGCCCCACCTCTTAGGAGATGCGCCCGGAACTGGCCGGGGTCTGCTGCGGAGCCCCGCACTCCTGTCGCCTCACTTAACATGCAGCCACCACGAGGTTCGCGTGTCAGCCCTCTCTGTGGATGGAGACCGACACATCAAGTGCTTCTCTCAGTGGCACGCTCGGTGCCTGCAGGATTCGAACCCAGGTCTGCTACAGGCCCGGACCAAGTGCTTCACCTCGTGGTTGTTTGGACGTCTTTGCAGGTGTGGGACACGCTCTTTCACGCTGAGGGACGATCTGCCCAGTGAGGTCGCAAACACTGCCACCTCCCGCACCGCGGAGGGAAGCGTCTCGACGCGGCCGCGGAATCTCCCTTAGTGACGGCGTCCGTCCAGGGAAGGTCTCGGGAGACGACCGTGGGGTTTCCTCCCAGAAGAACCGGCAGCGCTTCCCCGGGGAGGCCCGTGCGCGGATCTGCCCGAGATGCGCCCTCCCGGGGCTGAGGTTCCAGCCTGTGCGTCGCCAGAGAGGACAACCTGTGTGATTTCCACCTGCGCATAGCCATGCGAGTGTATTTTAAGTGCGTACAGTCGGTTACACAAAACTAAATTGCAGAGATTTACCTCTATTTCCTAGGCCCAATCAGAGCCTTACTCTTTTACCTCCTGAACCGGCTGCAATTGAACGCGACGTGACGGTGCGGGACGGAGGGTCCAAGCGGCTCCGGAAAAACGCAAAAGGTGGAGCAGATCACAGCTGGTACCACGGTCACATCGGCAGTGCGCGCAGAGGGAAATGTCCCTGCTTCCTCCACGAGTATTTCAGAGCTGCCGTGCGGAGCTGCACGGCGTCCCTGTGCCTGGGACCAGCAGATGCTCTGGAACCCGGTCGTGGTGCGGGGGCCGGTTTTCCAGAGCTCACGGGTGCGCCGTGTCCGACCTCCTGTGCACCACTCAGGAGCTGCTTCTGTGCTGACGAGAGCCGGTTCAAGTTTTAAGATGTTTACTAATAATTTAAGCTTAAAGAATCTGAAAATACTTCCTAAGGAGAAGGAGATGCTTTTTATTTTTTGGTTTATTTCTCACGTTTTAAAATTCTACTAAGAAAGCAAGCCAATTTTAGTTTTCAAAAATACTTTCAATGACACTGTGGACTTTTGGAGGGCAAGTATGTGACATCTCAGTGTGAGTGTAGCCGGGTCCTGTGGTCCCTGTGCAGCACTTTGGTACTGAGGCAGAACGTGGGGTGCACGGGGAGCTGCAGACGCTTGGGTTACGGTGAGAGACGTTTCGGGTGTGCACAGAGAGTGGACTCAGTGGGAAGGCGTGGTCGGAGGGCCAGCTCTGAGGCCAGACATCCGCCGACCCCTGCGGCCATGGCCCCATGTGAGGAGGTGTCTTTTTGTTTACAATATTTTCTGGTTCTTCAATAACGAACACGTATTATCTATATCATAAAAAGTTTACAAGTTAAATGGAATACAGCTTTTCATGTACTCATCACTAAATCTTAACTCTGTAGAAAGTGTGCATCTTCTGAAATCACTTTTTAAATAGAGCACCTGAAAAGTTTGGCTGGAATCTATGTGGTGACTTTGGATTAGAATGGTCTGGTCCCTACCTTGCTTGGCCAATGACCTCAATTCACAATTTTCACTTCTATGAGATGGGGGGAAGGGGCAAGGCTTAGACCTTTGTAGAACAAGCAATATAAAAAATGCTTCTCAGATCAGTCATTCAATAAGGATTTCAGAGTACTTAACATGTGCAAAATACAATAGCAGAGGTAGATTCACAGCGGAAGTAGAATATTTGGTTTTTGCCTTTTAGACCATCCAGGGAAGGCATTAAATAATCAGCCAACAACCAGAGTAATCAGTTCACACATCATTCCTCCCTTCTGCAAACATGTATTGCTCAGGTACATAGGGCACAGAAACTGGGCAGCAATATAGAGATTAAATGCAAAACCTCTGTCCTCAAGTTGCCATCTGGAAGGGGAGACAGAAAATTAGCCATATCCTCCCACCCCAGTGTGAAAACGTGATGATAGAGCCAGGTGCAGAGAAGCAGTCCTCCGAGGGCAGCCCAAGCCTGCAGGAGGAGAAGGAATCAGCCAGGCAAGGATGGGGTGCAGAGGTGCAGCTGCCTTGCAAAGACAAGCCCTTGAGACCACTGCACATGGAAAGGACCACAGGTCATGGGAGGACTGGGACTGGGCTGCAGGTAGGAAGGGCAGCCCTGTGTCTGCCTGGGTGGCTGCTGGGCTGGCCTGCAGTGGGTGGGGAGTCCAGAATGACCCTTTCTGGGGCAAGGGACTGATGCTTTATGAACAGTTTGGAGAGGGAGGAGCAAGGGCAGAGATTATGAGCTCAGCTTTGCACATGCTGAGCCTCAGGCGACCAGTGTCTGGAAAGATTGCCTGAGAACAGGACAGAATCTGTGATGAGTGTAGGCAGGAAGGAGGACAAGAGGACCTGGAGTACTGTGACTTTCTTACCGGGTCACGAGGATATTAGGATTTTGCAGTGAGTGACAGTCTGCACAGTTACTCTCAACAGTTAAATTGGGAGATTCTGATCAAGGAAAAGAAGACACCAGAAGGGAATGCTGAGGTGTGGAGACTTAAAAGTGAACCAGGCATCTGAGAGACTAGATCAAGATAGTCCCAGGGAGCCCAGAGAGTTTCCCGGTTTGTCCTTGGTCTGAATAGCATTATTTGGGGACTTTAATGGGATGTTCTAGAACAACCAAATTAGGTGTATGTTGAAGACAGAAGGGCCTTTCAGATAGGCTGAATATCAAGCTGGGTATGAATCCAGATGCTGGTCTTCCCTTGAGCTAAGGATGCCTATGGGAAGTTGCTCGTTCCCCGTCTTCTGTGTGATACTGTTGGTTTTAGGACTGAGTGACAGAGCAGCGCCTTCCAGAAAGACTCCCCCACAGGCTGAGGAATAATGAGTCGACACATGTCGATCAAGAATGAAGTGAACAACCTACAATAAATGCCTGGCTTTGGGATTATTGCCTTGGCTAAGAGCTCAAGGCCAGAGGACACAAATTGTTCCTTAACATTTGTGTAGCCAGGCACAGGCCAATAAACTTTGATGAGTCAGGGACATTATCTTTGGGAAGGCCATAAACTGGCCCACCAGGAAGCCATGTTGAAGTAGACAAGAGGAAACGTGTGCCCAGTTTCTTCTCATGGGAAATCCAGCAAGGCCAGCACTGATCCCACCCTCTGGAGTGTCCTGGGAGAGGGGCCGGGAGATGCGTCGCGCTGGCAAGTGGAGGCTTGACTGTTGATAGCTGAGCACGCTTCTCTGCCATGAAATCACATCCAGATGTTTCACCAACATGTTTTTTAGACACATCCTGACACATATTCGTGCTTAGTGTGATCCTTCGAACAAGGACTGTACTTTGTGTTCTAGGTGCCTTTGAATTTTGAACAAGTGCTTCGGGTTTTAATGTAAACCCAGAGACAGTGGCGATGTTTCTCTGTTGGCTTCCCACCTGAGTAGGTACATGCAGCTCACAAACACTCACAGGCAAGCTCTGCACTGCAGCCTCAGCAAGGTAGGATCCCTCACACTGGCCCAGGGGCTTCAAGCAGAGCCACTTTGTAGGATGTGAACAGATGCAAACAATGATTTCCACATGGCTGTGGAATGCAGGGAATTTAGCCCACTCAGGCTGTCTACTGAAGGAGCTGCCGAAAAGTCAGTTTGGGTATAAAGCTTCCACCTAGGTCCAAAATATCACTTCAACAAAAAGTCAGAAAGGTCCACTTTGGACAGTTGAAAAGTAAATGGTGAAAAGGAGAAATGGGTCATATAATGAGACTTATATGATGATAAAGTATAAACGCTTTACTATGCCATTCACTTGTTTCAACTGAAGCAATGTGGTTTCTTCTCTTGCCCATTCAGAAAATATATTAGAATGCATTGCAAATGCAACAGCACACAGGTTCAAATATCACGGTAATGCATTTCTGTCATCCACACAAAACCATCTTAGAGAATGTTTCCTTAGGAAATACATACCAGAAGCAAATGTTCAACCATAAACAAGACCCCCCTTTTTTTTTTACTTAAGCCCCGCTTCTATGGATTAAAATGTTAGCCACCAATCAATGTATCTAATAAATACATTTAATAAGTCATTGGCAGAGCTGGCCCCTTTAAACAATTGTGTCATTGGAAATACAATCAACCTACAAAAAAACACTTTAAATATTTGGGGGGAGATCAAAGAGGTTTTGGGTGAGTGCCTACATGTTTTCAACAGAAACACAGCTCAGTCTCTTCTTCACCCCGTGCCCTTGACACTTTCTCTGCCCTCTCACACGCTGGACCACAAGCCAGGAAGGAGAATTCTACTCCTGGCCGGCACCCCCTCACTGCCTGACTTGAGTACAGCCTTAGTGTCCTTGGGTCTCAGGCTCCCCCTCCATCAAGTGGGGATTCAGACTCATGATCTACATGGGCCAGGGCTTCTCGAAGAGCCCATGCCATGGGCAGCTTGTAGGTGTTGCTCTAACCCCAAGCAGCATGTGATTGGGGGCTGGAAGGTGGCTCAGATCTGGATGCCACGTCAATTCGACCGACCAATTATCATGTGCGCCTGGCACTGCTGTTTTAGGAATGATCACACTGTGTCTGTTATTTGCCCTTTGCTTTTACATAATCACCCCTAGAACCAGTTTGTAGTTAAAGAGAAAAGAAAGATTCTTCACTGGGATTTAGCCATTTATTTTGTAGTCCCTCGGGAATGTAAACATTTGTGGATATTCCTATTTACAAGCAATTACTACACTAAACTAAATGCCTAGGCCTCTGATCTACAATAATGACTGCGTGATGTGGTTAGAGAATGTTTTCAGATGGCATCCACTTTTATAGAACAACCTGCACTGGGAAGGACCTCCCAATCCTAGACCCACCTGTCCCAGTCCCCGTGCTTCATTGGGGCTATGAGGCACAAGGAGAGAAAAACATACAACCTGCCCTTCAGGGTTTCACAGGATGCCCATGTTCCAGGGCAATATCCAGAATCCATTCATCCACCTATCAACCAGCCAGGCAGCCCTGAAAAATATCCAGGGAAATACAGACAGCAGACAGGAAATGAACAGGGTGTGACACGCGCACAGCAGGGGACATTCACAGTGCCATGGGAGCACATTGGGAACAGCAAAGCCAACAGGAGGACTCTGGGAGGCTTCCAAAAGTTTGTGCAGTGTCAGCCTGACTAGGGATGGGAGGCAGGAAGCGCTCCAGGCAGGGGATGAGCTCAGGAAGAGACACAGTTGTTTCCTCCACGGCTGCAGGTGGCTGGTGTGACCAGACCAGAGCGTGACCAGGGAGGGACACTGGGCGGATGGGAAGACAGAAACGAGTGATTCTTCCAGCACTTTGGGGCTCATTTGGACCCACTTTTGGCCTTATGTTCACCCCTGTACTATGGACACTGGGACAGGCACTGAGCAAAACTGTGAATGGGTCACAATTGGTCTTCACTTACCTGCCGCTCCTCCCTGATGTCCTCGCTCACCCCCAGGCCTTGCTCAGAACCCAGAGCATGAGGGATGCCTGTCCTCCTCCCACCCAAGGGTCCCAAGTAGCACACACTTCTCTCAGATGGTGAGCCCTCTAGGATCCTCCCCAGCACACCACGATGGCAGATATGGGGAGGGGGCTGGAGTCTGAGCTCAGTTTGGTCACTTTGCCTGAAGACTCCACCCATGAAATGGATAATTTGCATTTACACTTTCAACCCATTATTGTTCTTTTGAAAAACACATTGTCTAGGGACTTTCATACCAAAGCGTCCTCTTCAAATCAAAAGTTCAATAATGAGATTTCTTTCTGTACAATTTCATATAATATGTACAATTGTATATAATTTCATCTTATATATACAGATACGTCTGTACAGAGGGTTGTGTAAAAATGGAGGTGCATAGTTTGCCATTTCTTTGAAGTGCTGAGGGACCTGATACTTATTATTGTTGGTTTCACAGCATGCAGTGCTTCCTGCACTTTATCTCCAGGCTCAGGGACCAAGAACAAAGGAAGCACAGATCTGTACACTTCCAAACAGCCACAGAGATCTGCAAACTCAGGTTCTCATAGGAGGTAACGGTTAGGGGCCTGGGTGACTGATGAAAGGGCAGGTGGGGGAAGCAAGTAACCGGGAAGACAGTGTACGCTGGCATCCTTAAAAGGCTCAACAAAGGGCCATGTGTCTGAGACGGCTGGACAAAGTGAGGAAGAACTGACTTTGCCCCATCCAAGAACTTAGGGTTCTTGTCTGAGGGCTGGCCCTCTTGGTTAGCAGAAGCTGTGCCAAACTAGGGGTGGGAGCAGTGAGCCACCTACCCCACCTGCCAAGGACCTGTGGAACCAACTCCCAGTCCTGAGCTGAAGGTTGCAAAACATCACTGCATTTATTTGCATATTTACTGTGAGTCAGGCCAAGTGCTCAGTGCTTGGAGCTACTGTATGTGCTCTGTTTGCATCCACATGGCTCTGCTGCCCACTGATTCTGCTTCTGCCATGTAAACCTCACACCACAGCCTCCCCCAGGCCCACTCAGGGGTCCCAGAAACCCCTGCCCCATGTGTCTGGTGATGCTGAACCTCCTTTTGTCTCTTATTTCTAGTCTTCCCTTCTTTATCTCTTCCCACTGAAGAAGGAGCTGGTGGTAAAAGGATGAAGCCAACTATTAACAATAACAGCAAACAATCATTGCTACCTGCATTTCACAGGTGAGGAAACCAAGGCAGAGAGGTTCCACTGGAGGAAGCTAGTACACCTTGATCCAACACAGATGTGGCCTCACTCACAGGAAGGTTTTGGCTTCGGCATCCCCAAAACTCAGCTGCAGCCCACTTCAGATCTAAGAGACACTGTTGGATCCTTATATAATAATAAGTCCCTTCACAGCCAACAGGCTCTTAACTAAACCACTTAGGCGAGTTACTTAAACTTAATCTGAAAAATGATTCCTGACAGGTTTCTAACAGGCTACTAGTCCATGAAAAACTCAAGGCAAAATGGGAGCGTCTGGTGAGGAAGAGGAAGCAGCTGCCAAGCTGGAAAAGTGAGGACAGGGTAGACCTCAGGAAGAGAAGGGATGGCGTGCAGGCTGGGAAGGAAGAGCACTGGGACCCGCTCTAAACCCCTTTCTCCACTTCAAGCATCACTTCTGCTGGTGACTAAGTCCAAGGCAGGGTCAGGCCCTGCAGTGAATAAATAAAGAAGTCTTGCACTCTGGGCCAAGGCCAGTTGCCAGCCATATCCACAGAAGGGAAGAAAAGGCAGAAAATGAACGCCTCTTCCGCCTTTCCTCTGATGTGGACAGGCACCACCCCATTCCTGCTTGTCCCAGGGCCAGCATTTACAACTGTCAACTGCACTTGCCCAATTTGAAAAGCTGGGAATGTATCTTTTTTTTTTTTTTTTTTTTTTTACCTGAAATAGTTTATTTGAGATTTAAACTGAACACCATTCCTAACTTTGCTTCTGTCTCCCATTGCTCTGTTTTCTGCCCATTCATATTTACAGATGGAGCCCTGCCTAGTGTGCATGTGAAGTAGTGCTTTACAGCAAGGGCTTCAGGCTCCAGAAAAAGCTGTGCTCAAATCCTAGTTCTGCAACTTGTAACTGTGTGACCTCAAATTGACCTCCTCAAGGCCTCGATTTCCCCATTGGCAAAATGGGGGTAATGACATTAGTGTGAGTGTCATAGTGAAGTATGTAGGGCCCTTGCTGGGCCTGCCATAAAGCGACAAGACTCTCAGCAAACAGTACTAGTGGTTAAGAATTCTAGAGACTCTACTTACTGCTCCAATTGCAATTTGTGTTTCAGAGTTTATCCCTGTTGAGCCTCAAATGCAGGGCTCAGCAAACACATCAAGGCTGAGAAAACACAAGAGCAACCCTACTGCAGGCCAGTCATGTGAGCAGTGTTTAGCTGTTTTCATTCTGTCCACAGATAGGGCCTCCTTAAAATCCATCTCCTGTTCTCTCTGCTTTGAGTCGCTAAGACTGAGCTGTATGGGGCAGACACTGGCATCGCCCCCTCTGTGGCACCCGCCCACACTCAGAGGTAGATTACTAAGTCACTTTGGACATTTGTAGGTGGTGTTTGTCCATTCTCTTCACAGATGAGGAACCTGAGAATTGTAGGAGTCTAGTCTCCCTGCTAGGAGCACTCATAGTCTGCAGGCTGAAGGCTGGGACACGTCTCTGTTCTGGGGGAGCCCTCAACCCGATGCCTGCAGGTAAACAGGTTGTTCAGGTGGGACACTTTGCAAAGCTGTGCGTTCCCACTCTGCTCCACTCATACAGCTTGACTACAGGGGTACGAACTGATAGCCATCATTTTTAAAATGCAGAAGATGATGTGAGGAGTAAAAACACATGTAACCCAATCCCAGGAGATAACCACAGTCTACCTGCTGATGGATTTTCTGTCAGTCTTCGAGCTGAGTCGATTTGTGCTTGAGCCTGGCCTGGAGGGTGATGTCACATGGACACCCACTCCCACTCTCATCCCCAACACACCTAGACCTAACCCCTCATTCCCCCTGGACCTACCAGTGCAGGGTCCAAGGATCAGTGCCTGTGCCTGGGAGAGCTTGGCCTGCCCAAAGCATTCCTGATGAGGTAAACTCACACCCCTCCTGCCCTCTGGATTTATGGAGCACTGCAACTCAGAGGGGGTTCACAGAGTGTCAGCAGCCTCACTGATAGTTTGTCTAATTTGTCTCTTTCTACCCCAAAGCTCAACCCAAATACCACATATTACAATGTTAGTGTGACAAGACCAAACCTGCTAGCACCAAAGAAAAATGAGCAAGAGACAGGTGCAGAGGGGCATGCTACAGGTCTCATCAGAACTCTGCTACATAACAGAGAACAGAGTGGGCAGGGGCAAACAGAGCATGCTGGGGGACCACTCTGACTCTGCAGAAGTTAGGGAGCTCAGGAGGGTCTAGGGACAAGGTCACCCACCAATACTGAGCAACAAAAGGTCCTTAAACTTGACCAAGCTAGAGGAGACCACCCTCCTTGGGGGCAGGGAGAGAGATGAGCTGTGATCCTGAGCTTCTCCTGGAGGCCAGCATGACCAAATCCCCTGGCACAGCCGACATTCTAGGCTAGATTTGTGGTGAGGGTGTCTTGTGCATTGCCACATGTTCAGCAGCGTCCCTATCTTCTACCTGCTTAGGGCACACCGCCATTCCTGACAATGTCTCCAGAAGTCACCAAGTGTCCCCTGGAGGAGGGGAGGGTAAGATTGCTCTGTTTAAGAACCACCATGCTGCAGACTCAGACTCTAGACACTCCCGAGGCCTCCTATGGGCCTCCCATGCGTATCTAGTCAAGACTCCTCCCCGATGTGTCCTAGCCAGGCCTCCTGGGCTGGCATGGACCCTTCTCTAGCACAGGCAGGCATCATTGAGATCTGCTGACTGGCTGACTCAGCAACTCATACGAGGCTGACTTTTCTCCTGTTATTAAGGATATTAAAAACAATTTCTCTGTGTGCATTTCCTTACTAAAAGAACTGAAAGAATTGTTGATTGCCAATCTCCTTTGTTTCTGATGAAAATGTTTTAAGTCACCATATACCTACAAGTTTGGGAATTTGAAGTCTACTACTATTTTCATTTTGGATACTGAAGACTGTAGGACAGACCTGGGGCATACGTTTTATTGGGTCTGAAACATGTTTCCTTTTTGTCCCTGGAGGCTCAGTTACTGGTTTGGGGTAGCTTCGTTGAAGCTATAACTCGAGGAAGATTAGGCCCCTACCCATCCCCATTTTCTTTCTCATTCTCTGTCTGAAACAGTCCACCAACAAGACCTCCTGAGGCTCCTGAGACCCCATGATTGTGTGGAAAGACAAGTCAGGTCTGAACCTGTAGAGAGTTGTTTTTTTTTTTCAGTTCTGCTGCTGGACGATGAAAGAGGCTCGGCAAGTTGTTTTTGTCTACACCCAACCCTACCAAGGGCTTGGAGCCCTAAAGATAGCTACTCAAGTCTCAGCTAGAAACTCGGGCTCCATAAGCCCCTGGCCAGCTCTCCAGCCTTTGCTCCTGCCTTTGCCTGCATGTCATGCCAACCAGGAGCTCCGGAGCAACGGGTAATCAAACTTCAATGTGCACACGAAACACCTGGGGATCTTGCTTGAATGCAGATTCCTACTCAGTGGGTCAAGGGTGAGGTATTGCTAACAAGCACCAGATAGAGCAGATGTTAGGCCTTGGATCACAATCTGAGCCACAGGCATTAAAGAAATTATCTCATTTCCACCAAGCTGTTCCAGAAGCCAAATCTAGAGCTAGCTGAAATTCTGGAGACTTCCAGCTTTTCTTCAAAAGGTTTCTTCCCACTCCACAAACCCTGAGCTCGCTGCTTGGTCCCCCACCCCCACCCCCATTGCCTGGAAAACTGTTCATTCTTCCCCACAGTCCCTTGCTCCTCTATTTTAAAAAATGTCCCGGTTGGAGCTCCTTGCTCAGGGTGTCCCTGAGCCTCTCCTACCCACAAAACAATGTTGCCCACTACAGCTGGGCAACTTGCAATCAGTAATCAGCTTGTGACTTTTCTGAAGTCCAGAGATATGCTATTCAGCCTAGGAAATTCTGCTTGAAAGAAAGTCAGCACCACTGTCTATAGTCTGTTTGCCAAGTGTACATCTCTCGGCATTTTTTTGTTTGCTTGCTGTGTTCTGGACTCTATTTTGTTTAAGGACAAGGATTGTAAGTCTGTGCCTTTGTGATTGTAGTTTCTGGCATTAAGTCCTTGGCATGTAAGAGTGTAAATATTTAGCAAGATTAAATGAAAATTAAATTTTACAGAATGCAATTTGGCAATCTGTATTAAAGGCTTTAGAGTTATATATACTTTATAACCTAATAATTTCATTTTTAGGAGTCGAATTTAAAGTAACAATCAGAAATAAGTGAATTCAAGAAATAGTACTATATAAAGCTAAACACTGAAAACATCTTAAACATCCAGTGATAATAGAATGATGATAAATTATGCCTACATTCATATACGTACTTAAAAAAAATGTTTTCTAAGAACACTTAATGAAAATGCTCATTAAATAACATGAGGTGGAAAAAGCAGCTTGCAAAACTGGATAAACACCATGATCACAATTTTGTAAAGTATATAAATATATATACAGAAAAATGAAATACACCAAAAAGT
>NW_007730651.1:102390-103342 GCF_000696425.1 Galeopterus variegatus
AAAAACTGTTACTTTTGTCTTATGACTTCGTCACAAATTCCTCAAGGACAAGGACTGTATCTGGTTCAGCAAGCCCCTCCTCAGAGGTTCTGGATTAATAAGCACTTGGTGATGCTACTAATAATGGATGCACCTTTCTACAAACATGTTCTCCTCTACTAGCGGCCCTAAAAATGTCTCCCTTTTCATCACACAGGCCTGGAGATGTTCCTGACCCTCTCCTTGTACCTTTTAATTTGACCTGTGACTGTGCCTTGCAAGTTTGCCTCCCCAAGACCCTTCCCCCGAACCATCTACAACCTGGCAATTAGTAGACAGGTGATGCCCAGTGGCGGTTCTCATTAGCATTCTTCTCTTAAATAATTGCCCACGACAAAGGTAAATATCAGCCCTTTCCCAGGTCGCCTGGGGGAGGCAAACAGAACGCGACGCTCTGGCGGGATGGGCTGTGCTTCCTTTCCCAGGTTCCCCCACCGCCAAGGAGAAGCGCTCACCTGCCAGCGCTTAGCCGAGAGGCCGCGTGGGGGCGCAGCGTGGGCGGGTCCTCCAAGCACAGGGAGGNCCGGCAAATGAATGGGGCTCCCCGCGGGGGGGACTGCAGCAGTGTGGGAGGCGACAGGCGCCGGCGACAACTTTCGAGCTCGGGCACCGCTCCGCGCGGGGCTGCGCGGGGTCCGCGGGTGTGCACGGGGGACCCTGGCCGTCCTTCCTGCCCCCCGCGAGGGCACAGAGCCCGGCAGCCCGGGAGGGTCCTGTTGGGGCCGCTGCGCTGGGAGGGCCAAAGGCCATCGGACTGTCGGCGCAGGCTCTGGATCCGCTCCTCGGGAGCCGCTCTTTTGTTCCACGAGCGAGAGGCGACCCGAGCGCGCCACACGTTGGAGGGGAGGGCGGCGTTTCCGGGGCGAGCTGCGGGCCGGGGGCTGCTTGGATTCGGGGCCGTAGAGGGGCCTCC
>NW_007730651.1:104270-122909 GCF_000696425.1 Galeopterus variegatus
GGTGCGCTCGGCCCCTCCCGTTGCCTGTGCCGGGCCGAGCGTGCCCGGGCCGAGCGTGCCCGAACTTGCGGGGCGCGGGCGCCGTGCGTGTCTGGGTAATTGCCTGATAGGATCTGGCGCTTCTTGCCCCTTTGCGGAGGCGGCTGCTTGGCCGCAGACGCTTTGTCTGTGAGGGTCTCGGTGGTGGACCCCACGGGCCTTCTGCTGACTACTGTCTGGGGGCCGAGCCCCTTTCGCCCTACCCCCGCTTCTCGGTAAAGCAAGGCGGAGCTGCCAGGGTGGTGGGGAAGGGGCCCGGCCGCGGAGGGTGGGCTGTGACCCCCAACTCTGCGCTCACCTGGGATGCAGGGTGGTTGCTGCCTACGCCGGTCTCTGAGAAAGCAAGTCCAGCGGCCCGAACCCCCGACCCCCGCCCCGGGGCTGCCTCAAGCAGCCGGGCAAAAAGGGTCCTTTGGTAGAGGATTTCCGGGGTGTCCACAGAGGACTGGGAGGGGGGCTGCGTCCGAACCGCTGCAGTGAGCTGCAAGATTTCCTCCTCCTCTTGGGGGGGACACAGTCGTTTTCTGAACCCCTCATTTCTAATAAGACGCTGTCCTTTCCTCCGAATGCTAATTCCATAACCCTCGTCCCACACCCATCCCCTCTGGAACCCAGGAGTGCCCCCAACTCCCCAGATCAAATGTGCCAGCTGTGGGTTATGTGAGGGAAGAACCGCAAGCATGAGTGGGAGGTTGAAAATAATTGCCCGGTTTCTTTAGCCCATGGGAATGCGCCTTTCTAAAGCTGCACTGTCCAGTACAATAGCCACTAGGCACGTGTGGTATTTACTTTTTTAAACTTTTTATTTTGAGATCATTGTAGATTCATGAGCAGTTGTGAGAAAGAATGCAGAGATCAGCGTACACTGCGCCCAGCCTCCCCCAGTGGTAACTTCTTGTGTGACTAGCACAATGTCCCCTCCTGGACACCTACCTCATCAATCTCACCAGTGTAGCTGCACTGGTCTCTGTGTGTGTTTAGGTCTGTGCAGTTATGTGACCAGCAGTGCAATCAAGGTACAGAACAATTCCAGCATCGTGATCCCTCTTGCTGCCCTTTCATGGTGGCTGTTTAAAGTGTAAATTCATTAACATTAATGCTAAACTCTCTGTTCCTGGCACTCAGTAGCCATATGAGATGCGTGGCTGCCTTATCAGACACAACTCCTGAGGATCAGAGGCCTCATCAAGGCCCTGGGATGGATCTGGAGGGAATGCTATCACCAGGCCTTGTCCTGCAGTCCTGGGCTGGGGCACCATGCAGGCCGCTGGGGCTGGAGAGGGAGCCTGTCTTTACCTTTCTTTGCGGGGTGTCAGCCTGCCTACCTGCTCCAGCTCCACTCAGCGAAGAAGGGTGCTTCCCCGTGCCTGAGTGTGGGTCCAAGTTCAAGTCAGCAAGTGCTCTCCTGGGGGTGAGTGGCAGGGCCACACCAGCCTGGGCCCTGCTGGATGTGCTGTTCTCCCCAGTCCCCCATGATGGGGCTTGACTTACTGCCTGTCCAGAGGGTTGGTGTGGCTCTTCCTCCTGTACACAGCCTCCCATCACCCTCTTTTTGGTTAACATTTGTTACTAAGGAGTCCATATCTGCAGGGAGTTGCTGTTGTCAAAATACCGGGGGCAAAACTTAATGACAACAATGTCTTTATTCAACCTAAATGCAGCACCGTCACACCATGGGTTTGTTTGTGGGGAAGATGGCAGCCAGGGAGCTGAGTCTGGCTTGAGTCACTTAAATTTTCTGAGCCTCAGTTATTTCATCTGTAAAATGGACATTGTACCTGTTCTGCTCACCTCCCAGGATGAAAGGAGTCAATGAATGTGAGAGCACTTTGAGTTAGTGCCTGTGGCATTTCAAGATATCCAGTTGGAGAACTGCCTCAGTTCTCTCAGAATTTTTGTCATGAGCCATCTGCCACAGCTGGTCAGTTCCCATGCCTTGGAGCAGTGTCTAGGTGGGGGGTGGGGATGATCTTGACCTGGTGGCTCTTTCCTATTACATAGCCCCTTACACTTCCCCGGACGTTTTACTTTAATTCTAGTGGTTCACCTGTTACTCCCCAAACCAACAGTATGCACTTCTGATTACCTAGTTCCTTACCTTTGACCTTGGCCTCTTCTCCCATGAGATGTGTACCAGGGAGGGAAGGAGCTGTGCAGATGTTAAGGGAAAGGTGTTTCAGGCCGAGCAAAGCAAGAGCAAATGCCTAGGCCACCTTAGAGGGTAACAGGAAGGACAGTGCTGGGGTGGGGAGGGGTCTGCAGGGGGCACAGTAATTGGAGATGAATTTTCATTTGAGGAGAAGATAGAAAGCGCAATACCATTATGAACTCAGTAATGCCTTTAACTACATTAATATTTTGTCAGTCCCACCATCATCTGCATATGCTTGAGAAATATAAGGGAACACAGTTTATCCCATTTCAGCAGTACGCTCAACCCAGAGCCACAGCCCTCTGGTAGGAGGCCCCTGAGTTAAATGAGTTATGTGTTGCCCCAGGTTCCTTCTGACTCGGGCATTGGTGGCTCACTCCTCATGGCCTCAGTACATGGTTTCTCTGGCCTGTGTGCCTCTGGTTATGGCTTCCTCCACCTGAAGTGCTTTATCTAAGAATCCACCCTATCCTGATGACCCTCTTAGACTGCTCCCTCTTCTACACAGCCGTTCCTGGTGCCTGTGCTGGGCCAGGCTCCCTCTGTCTGACCCCGTCTTGGTGTTTCTGCTCATTTGATGGCCTTGTCACAATGCTGTTGCCAGAGTTATGTTCAGAGCAGGTCGAGGAGCCTGTCCTCAGCCACAGGGCTCGTGTTGTCCACTGTAGCTGGAAAAGGATAACACCACTGATGATTTTCATCCCATTTGTGCTTCCTTGTTTAAATAAGGTTGGGGCTTTTTTGGATTCTAACAAATACACTGTCATAGAAAATTTAGAAACCACAGCCAAGCACAAAGAGAGGTAAACACCCTTGGTAATCCACTGTTAAATGTTGCCTTGTAGCCTTTGATCTTTCATATGCATGTGTGCATGCATACATTTCTGTTGTGTAGATTTATGATCATATTAACACAACTGTGTATTGCAAGTGTTATTTCACGTCATTAATATTTTTTAGAAAACATGTTTTTAAAACATGATTGCGTAGTATTCCATCTCATGTCTAAACCATAATTAATGTAAAAAGTATTTTATTTGGGTTTTTTCCAATTTTTTTTCCATAGTAAACAATCCTGTGAATAATATATTAATGTTTGTTTTTATAAAGATTATATATAGAATATATAAAATATGTAAAGATTATTGATTTTATTAAATCAGTGCAGAACTTTTATTCTTTCTTTAGGACAAATTCTTAGAAGTGAAATTACTGTGTGAAAAGTATGCATATTTTTAAAGCTTTGACTACATATTGCTAAATATTCAACTGGAAATTCTCTTCTACCAATTTCTATGTACTGTTTCATATCTATTCGTCCATCTCTCTCTCACCCCCTTCCTCCCTCCTTCCAGCACCAAGCACTTTCTCACTCCCAGTTAGATAAGGGAAGTGGTATTCCATTGTTTTCATTTGTATTTCTTATCAGTGAGTTGAAAATTGTCATATTTGTTGACTATTTCTATATATATCTTTAACTGCCCGTTTTTGTCCTGCATCCTTTTTCTCTATTTGTGTTATTACTTTACTTTTTATTGAGTTACGGGAGTTGCTTGTCCACAGGAGGTCTGTGGTCAGTGCAGATGGTGCTGAGGGTGCTGAATGGAGCTGGTGCCCTTTCCCTAGGGTGGCCTCACCCCCGGCATTAGGTGGGCCCTCCAGGGGGCGAGTGGTGAGCAGCATGTTGGTGGGGTGGCTGAGGCTGCTGGCTGCCCTGGTGCTGCAGGGCCACGCCCTTCCTTCTGGTGTGATGTGAGGCAGCTGGTGGGACGTGCCGAGGCCAGGCTTCCCCATTGCGTGGCTGGGGACTTGCCTCCATGGGCCAGTTGAGAACTGCCTGGACTCTGTGTGACTCACCTGTGTGTCAGCTACACCCCTTTAAGATTCCAGCTTTGTTGTATTTGTGTTTAAACAGGTTCGGTGGCTTGGTTTGGGAAGTCACATCTAGCGGAGACTCTTATCAAAGACCCAACGGGGGATGCCAGTCTAGTGGGCACTGATGGCATTGCTGCCCCCAGAAGGCTGCCGACCTTGTGGGTCTGTGGCCTGTGAGCAGCAAAATGCCCTGATGGCTTTCGTGGGGGCACCCCAACTAGCCAGGGACAAGCTCTTTTCCAGGGTACACGGCATTTCAGAAGGAGTGTCTGGGATTGACAGATGCAGCCATTCAGGGTCTCAGAATCTCTAACATTTGTGAATCACATAGAGAATTAATGCAAAAGTGAGAGGCATCCTGACCCTTTCCCAGAAAGGGGTCTGCTGGACCTTTAGAGGCAGAAGGAGGGAGCTTGGAATGATAGCAGCAGAATGTCCCAGGGGGTTAGATTTGTTCAGCTGCTGTTTATGTCAAACCCACATGTTTACTGGCTCCCCACTTCCTCTTGGCAAATTTCTACCATCCCATGAACTGAGGGAGCTATGGCTGGGCTCCTTCATAGTCCCCAGCTTCTCCCCAACATACACCCTGCATCCCTGAGGCTCCCCTTGTACACACTAGGGATTTAGAGAATGGCCCCGGCTGGACGCAGCCCACTGTGCAGAGGTTGCGTTCTGGAATATTTCTTAACATTTATTTAATGCTCCCCCAAATATATGTGTATTTATGTGCCAGACATGGTTCTAAATACATTGCAATTGCAAAGCATAGCTTACTAATCACTATCACAACCCTGTAGAATAGGTTCTTTTATCACCCCCATTATAATAAAGAGGAAACTGAGTCACAGGGAGCTTCACTGACCTGCCCAAGGTCATTATGCGCATAAGAGGGATTGGAACCCAGATCATCAGGCTTCAGAGTCCATGATCGGTACCAATATTGTGCATGGCTGCTAGAAGAGGAGGGCTTCTGGCTCCTCTTAGGATCTGACAAACCGAAACCCACACCAAGATATAAATGTAATCTCCCTGGCTCATCCCGTGTAGGATGAGAGAGCACCATGGCTGTCTGAATCTATAGCTGTTAAGAAACAGCTGGGAGGGCAAGTCTCATGCTTTTAGGGGAAGAAGTTCTATTTTTCTTGCCTCACTTTAGAAGGTTCTCGCTGCATGGCCTCAAGGAAGATCTTCTGTTCAGTAGCGGATCTCAAAGCTCTGATCCTATCCATCTATCCACTCATTTATTTGTTCACTTGTTTGCTGAGCAACTGCTATGTTCCAGGCACAGGGCTTGTGCTGGAGTACAAGGGTAACCAAGACAGACAGCATCCCTGCCTTAAAAACTTATGGTCAGTCAGGTAAGTGGGCAGATTTGGGTGTGGTGGTGGTGGATGGGGTCCTTCATCCTGCTATCCAAGGGGTTACCAAATCCACAACTTCACATCTCCTTGAAACCTGAGGTTTCCAGTGCAGCTCAGCCATCCCTGCCATCCCCTCCATCCATGCTCCATATCAGCAGACATGATGCCTGCTCGGGTCGGGTCGAGACACTAGGCCAGGTCTCTACTGCTTCCAGGAGCAGCTGGGCCCCAGTCTCCACTCTGCCTCATTTGGGGGCTCTTTCATCCTCCCCACATGTGTTGGTGGGTTTAGCATGCCGGGAGGCCAGCTCAGAAGATTAACAGCCTATCTTAATAGTGTGCTGCAAGGAAAGATTCAACATGTAGAACGTGAAGAGTGCTGCTTGGTTGTTGAGTTGAATGCACGCAAGTAACAGCTGGACTTTCCTCATGGCTGCTAGTTCAGATATGGTATGGTAGGGTACATTAGAAAGTAATACTTTTTAGAAGGTGACAAACACTTGATTTGCCAGTTGGCTTATTCCCAGGGATCTCTGAGGGGTCAGTGGCCTTGCCCCTCCCTGCCTGTGGAGGGAACTAATGCTAGTGCTGTGGGTGGGGAGGGGTGAAAATGAGCTGAACAAAACAGAGAAACTTTGGAAATTAAAAATCCATGTTGCTATTTCTGCTGCTGTTGGCACCTCCTGATTTCTTCAGTTGGCCGAAAACCTGCTGTTGCTGGCTCTGCATCTCCAGGGACGGTGCTCATGTCTTTCCTTGTGACCCACATTGGCTTCCTCTTCCAGAGCCGCCTGGGCCCCCTTTGTGCTCCAGGGTCCTGTCCACTGGAAATGGGGTAGCTTGGACCAGGCGCTTCCTGTTACAGCTGTGATGTCAGCTGCCGTTGGCTCCCCACAACCCTGTCACCCCCCATCCCCTTCACTCCGTGTTCCTGGGTCCAGGGATGAGTTCTCCTCCACCCTTTCCGTCCATCCCACACTTCCTACACTGCTGGCAGAGGAATCTAAGGGTGGGGCTCCACTCCCCTCCCCAGGCAGAGCGTATCCACTGTGTGCTTTGGGGTGTGTATGTATCATTTTAACTTGGAAGGAAAAAGGCTCTGTTGCTTGAAGAGTTTGAAAACCACCATAGTTTCAGCCTCATGGCCCAGCCCACGTTAAATTCTTAGTTTGTCGGACTCCCTGCCCCAATCGATGACCTCCCAGCAAGCCAATCCTTTCCTGCCATGCTTCAGGCTCAAACAGTCTCCTTTTCAGAAAGTTGTCTCAGACCCTCTTAACCCAGTGACAGTCTCTCCTGAGTTCAGTTAGTGTGTGGATGTGTATTACAGTAAAGTACACTAATCTTAAGTGTAAAGCTTGATGATCAAGATATGGAATGTTCTGGCTCCAGGAGGGACCCGCCCACGATGTAACTGCCATTAGGATCTCCATCCCCAAAGACAAGTATTGAATGGAATGACACAGTATTAGACTGTGCATGCAGTGCTGGCTTCTTTTGTTCAATATAACAACTATACGATTCATCCATGTTGTATGTATCAGTAGATCTTATTTTTCCATTGAGGCCTAGTATTACATCGTGTGGATACACCACAACTTATGTGTCTGTTCTCCCACTGATGGAGACGTGCTCAGTTTCCAGTGTTAGGCCTGGTGACCAAAACTGCCATGGATGCTCTAGTCTGTGTCCTTGGTGGCCACATGCCTGAACTTCCCTTTGGCACATGATGGGCTTGCAGTTTTGACAAGTCACACAGAATGACCTATAGCCACAGTGGACACTGCTGTACTCCAGCTTTAAGTGACACAGAGCTGGCCCATGGGGTGACCTCAGTCACTAATCTTACCCACAACTCAACACTTGGACTGTTCTTGACTCTGGTGAACTCAGATGGTCACCTGCTGGATTTGGGGTGGAGCAGTTGTTGTGGGAGGTCTAAGGACTCGGGAGTAGCTTGTTAAGTATTTGTTGATTAAGCCAAGTAAGTCAGGAAAAGGTTCTTTATTTTACAGAACTTAAGGTTCCCACTGCTGATTTGTGAAGGGGCTTTCACAGCTTTCATTTGACTCTGTGGTTTGAATGGCTCGGTTTTCCTTTAGTTCACGCCAGCTGGCTGTTCTAGGGACCCCTCTGGGGGTAGGATGTTGTGGCAGAGGCTGGGATGTGAGATGAACGAGGACCAGCCTGGGTGCTACGTGGCAGGCCACGGATATCTGTGTGCTGCTGGCTCTTTGTGTACAATGAAGGTTGGAAAATCTTCTTTGGAGAGAGTGCCTTCATTTTACATGGGGAACAAAGACCCCACAGCAACCTCATGTGTGGTGGGCTGCAGAGCTTCCAGTCCACTTTCACCCCAGGAGGTGTGCCTGGGTCGCTTGGTATGCAGCTCATCACCTGTGCGTGCACTTGGGGATGTTGATGAAGTCTCCATGTCCTGTGGTATGTCAGAGCATGGTGGATTTCTCTGCTCATCCTCAAGTTCCTGCCTACTGAGTGGGTATATTTATTTTCTATTTTATCACATCAGTATGCCTGTCAAAAGCTGCATATGAGTCGGTCAGTTCTGTGGCAGCAGGTCTCTCTCTGTGCTTTTGCTTCTGATGCAGGATGGATGGATGATTCTGACATGCATGGGCCCAGAAAGCCTCCCCATCAAATAGCCTTCTTTTGGGGACTTGTGCTGGTGGTGGAAGGGCCCTCAGAGATTACTGGTTAAGGGCTGTGAAAGAGAGAAATTTGAGGGCTGTTAAAGCTGTTGTTTTTAGGGGGTCAGCTGTTCTAGAGGAATTTGGAAATGAAAGCAATATTAGTATCCTGTTTTCCATGGCTTGAGGGGCCTGAGTGACTGGCTTCCCACCCCCAGTCCTGATCTCACCCCGTCGCTAGCTGAAATAATAATGGAGTGTTGTCATGGGACAAAACAAAGGTCTTTGTCTCCAAGGCGGTCCCTCACTAGGTGGAGGAGGTCACCTCGGCCCATAGGCATCTGTGACGGTGCAGAGGTGAGAAAGGCGTGCGGACCCAGCTGCAGGGTGAAGCCTCCTGGGCCCCACGCCATGCCTGCCAGCCCAGATACCTGGGCAGGGCTCTGCTCAGTGCAGTGCAAGTCCTCTGCCACCCCAGGTAGCTTAGTTCTCTCCAAAAACTTTGCTCTTTTTGCCAGAGATCCCCTGGCACCTGACAGTGGACGAGATGTGCCATTTGGGGTGCCCTGAAGTTCTTCCAAGAGAGTGCTCTATGGGGCCCCTCTCTGCCCTGTCTCTATTCTGTGAGCCTGGGGAGGCCTGGTGGGAGGAGCTGTCATCCAGCTATCACCAGAGGAGAGACCAGATGGGTGTGACGTCTTGTCAGTTTAAATAAGGCCTCATGGTTATAGGTGCCTTTCTTGGAGTGTCAGCTGTGGGCCAGGCTTTGTTCTGGGTACTTGGCACAGAAGATTTTGTGGATGCTCACGGTATATTATACAATAGACAGTGTCCCTGGCTGTAGAAATGAGGACCTGAGGTTTAACAAGACTGAACTCGTGGCAAAGCTGGGTGTTGGGATCCAGCGTTCTCAGATACAACACCATCCTGCATCCAATCTAGTCCCCATTATCCCGTGACCACACCTCCTATAAACAGACAACACCTACCCTTCCTGAGGGTGAGGGTTACAGCTGTCTTGTCCCTCTCCCACATCTCTGGGACACTGGCTCAGGGCCAGTGAGGTCCCTTTTCCTCAGCAGCCCATGAGCGCTGCTGTGGGTTGCATCTGGCCTGTGTGTAGTCTGCTTGTGGGAGATAGGGCATGTGCAGGGAGCACAGGCCCAGGAGCACACGTCACTTGGTAGAAGCCAGTTGAACTATGTGGCTGGGGGTGGGTAGCGCCCACCCCGCTCTTCATCTTTGCCAGGAGCTGTGGGCTCTGGTCAGGCTTATGAGCACAGCTTTTCTCTCACAGGATTACAAAGAGGTTGTTTCATTTTGAAAAATGGCCCCCCAAAATAGCCACCTGCCAGCAATGGAAGGGACAGCCTCCTGAGAAAGCGCCAGCCCTGCTCAGAAGTTAAGAAGCATGGCTCAACTGAGAAAGGAAAGGCTGGGCTGTTGGTGGCCCAGACTGCTGTGAGAACAAGCCTACAGCAGACCTGCTGTTCTGTCCCACTCGTGCAGAAGGCCAGCCTTTGCTGTGTTTGCAAGTTTGGGTCTTTGAGAGGGGCTCAGCGGCCAGCCTGTGAGACCTGTGAGGTGCTGGGCCCCTTCTCCAGTCCCGCAGGAGGACAGACAGCTCAGTGAACAAGGTGAGTGGGCAACTCTATTACCAGGCACCGTGTCAAGCACAGCACCTGTATTCATGTCAGAGTCTTATGATGACCTGTGAGGAATATACTGTTTTACAAAGGAGGGAAAAGCTCGGAGCTTAATAAATTATCCAGAGTTATGTAGCCAGTACAGGTAGCCAGGATCGGAACCCGGGTGTGTGGGCTCCAGAGCCTGGCTTCTCACGACCTGGCTCTGTCATCTGTATCTGTACCTACAAGACACCATGGACCCAGCCCACGTCCACCTCAGCCACTCCCAGTGGGGCCCAGACACAGCACCCAGCCTGGAAGCTGCCTGGCTCTTCCATGTATCATGAGCTCATGTCAGAATGTGACCCCACTTTCCTCCACAGGGCGGAGTTCCAGGCGTCCGCCTGAGTGGATTTACATTTCAGGAATGTCCCATGAAGGCAGGGACACCCCCAGCCCACCCCTGCTGTGCCTCTTAGCTCCAGGGTCTCACTGTGCCCCCAGTGTACTCAGCTCCTGGGGCAGCTGACCCTTCTGGCCCACACTTGTAAGCTGGTTTGGACTTCCCCTCCCATGATGGCTGTCCCTAACCTTCCACTCAAATTTTCTCCCCACCGTAGGAACTCTTTTGGTCTTGTCTAAATCCCCTCCTGGAATTCAGCCTCAGCTTCTTCACTTATTAGCCTTGTGACTGTGGGCAAGCTACTGAATCCTTCTAGGTCTCAGTCTCCTGGTCTATAAAATGGGAACAGTGACATCTCCCTTAATAGGATTGCTGCCGGGATTAAACAGAGCACTCACATAAAGCTTGGCACCAACTGCATCTTCTCTACTCTGCTGTAAATACCTTTTGGGCATAGACCAAGTTCATAGATCTCTGTGTCCTCCCCCCCCCCACCACCCTGGCCTGCATTTAGCCATGCCAGGTCCACAGGTGAACTGGAGCAGCAGGGCCCTCTGCAGGGAGTGCAAGTGCTCACAGAGGGACCACAGGGTACAAGTGGGTTCTTGCCCCAGTAGTCATCCTGGGCAGTCCCATGTATGACATGGTGCTTGTCCTGGCAGTTCTGCAGGTGTTGACAGCTGCACCATCATCACTCTGAAGTATGGTGGGTGGACAGGGCACAGGGGCCAGGCTCCACCCCATCTGACTCACAGGTCTGTGGCCCAATTTTAAACTGTGTCCCAACATGTCAGCCCAGGAAGTCATCCCACGGCACACTACAGCCCAGTTCCATGCATATCTTGTTAGGATGACCACCTGTGTTTCTTTTTAGACCCATTGGGTTGTCTTTTCCTACATGCATCTTTCCTGTAGTTTTCTATGGGGCATGTGCATGCATCTACACTCCTTGGCTCGAAGTCCAAGGTGGCTGGCTTTTACCATACACATGCACATTCATGAGACCTTTTACAGTCAGGACGTACACGGGCTTGGCTGGTGGTCCAGCATCCATCCCTCCTTCCCTACAGACCCTGCTCTAGGCCAGGCGCTCCGATGTCTAAGGCAAGCCCTATCCCCTGCCAGCTTAGAGATGGTTTTAGAGATGGGCATGTGACCCCACCCTCACAATGAGACACGGGGGTCTTCTGTCTGTGAAGTTCTGATCTTGTGACTCCAGGAGCCACCTCATGAATTGTGGGAATATCACAGACGACCCAAGCATCCCCATCATGTGTTGGTGCATGCCTCCCTCTGTCAGTGTTTTCCTGCAGCATCTGATGCACACACAAGGTACTGCGTGTCTGTCCTCCCAGCTCCCGGACTGTTCAGGCTCCTTCAGGTTCTGCTTGGGATGAAACACTCTTTCCCCACTTGTCACCTGATTGTTTCTTTTCCTTATACACCCAGTTTAAATTAGGGCCTTGTGTTCTACAGTCTGCTTGCATTTTTCAGTTTGTAATTACACATTTGCATGTGTGATTACTGTTTAACTTCCTGCTCTGGGCAAACCAGCAGCCCTGTGAAGCCAGGCTGTTTGTATGCTGAGCACGGTATACTCAACACCAACTCATCTGGCATTCGGTGATATTTTGTAATGAATGAGTACTGAAAAACAGCCCATACTTGTGACTAGCAAGATGCTTACTGGGCTGTTTACTATACTGTTTTAAAACCTTTAATGCGCACAGGAGCCCCGATCTTATGAGAATGCAGATCCTGATTCCCTGGGTGGCTTCGAGAAGTAGGAGCACCCAGCCCAGAGGTCCCGACCTCCGGGATTCGCAGCCCAGGGCCTTATCGTTCTGTGCGGTATCGTGCAGAGTGATTTTGGTGTGATTGAGATCAAGATCATGCTGCGGAGTCGGCTTGTGTCCGTCCTTGAACCCTTGACGTGTGCTTTCGCATGTTTGATGCTCTCTTGCTGCGTGCGTTTTTCACTTTTGTATGTACTTGACGAGCATTTTCCCTGGGAATCAGTCGTGCTTCTGATGACCTCTGATTGTTCCCACCTGCGCGGTCAGGGGTGGGGCCTCAGGGAGGCGGGGTGGAGGGGCGAGGCCTGGCGGGGATGGGGCCGCTGTGGGCGTGGTCAGGGCGGGGCCTCACGGGACAAGGCCAGGCGGGGGCGGGGCCTCGCTGGTGCGAGGCCTCTGTGGGCGTGGACAGAGGGTGGGGTCTCTGTAGGCGTGGTTAGAGGGCGGGGCCTCGCGGGCACAGGGCTTGGTGTGGGTCCCGTTCCAAGCTGGGCGAGCCGAGAATCGTCTGGACCCTGGCCTTAGGACGCTGGAGGACGATGTGGAAGGGGCTCGGGTGGCCCCAGTGCTTTGATGTTGATGGTCTGTGCCCCACGTGTCCCCCCGGATTGTGGAGTGCATGACCTCCTCCCGTCTCTGGTACTCTCTCTCCTCTTTCCCTGGACTCTTATCTTCTAACGCACTGTAATTTACTTACTCTCTGTCTTCTCCGCCAGGACGTGAGTTTTATGAGAGCAGGCGTTCCCTCCCGTCTCTGGTACTCTCTCTCCTCTTTCCCTGGACTCTTATCTTCTAACACACTGTAATTTACTTACTCTCTGTCTTCTCCGCCAGGACGTGAGTTTTATGAGAGCAGGCGTCTTTTCTGTCCTCTTCGCTCACGTTCCCCAATGTGTAGGATAGCGCCTGGCCGGCGGCGTGCTGTAAGCGTTCCTCGGATGAATGGAAGCGGGGGACGTCTCTTACACTGAGCATTCATTCACTCATTCGGCAAATGTTTATCAGTACCTATATCAAGCTCTATGGGGGATGAAACACACAGGAAAATAAGCTCCTACCTGGTGGTTTGAAGGAGTGAATTCAAACAGAGACACGTGTCAGTCAAAAGCCCGCTTCTGTAAAAGCGTCCTGGACGTTCTTAAACCCTGGTGGTTTGGTGACTCATGGGTCTGCTCTCTTGTGAATGGTGTTTCTCAGACATTCTTCTCTTTCTAGTTAAGAGTCTGTTCTGCTGAAAGGAGGGATGTGCTGTTGGGATTGGGTGGGAAGTGCTCAGAGGCCCTGGGAGAGTCCATTCACCTACAGCAGTCGTGTGGTGCATGCTGTGTCGTCGCTAGTGGGAAGCACAGCCCAGTGTTTGTGACCTGCGCCCATCCCCAAGTTTAACCAGCGGCAGAAGGTAAGTAGTCAGAGTGGGTCACTACACTTCCTCCTTGGGTAATGTGGAAACGAAGCCTTTTCTCCAGAACACCCAGCACCTTCGGGCAGCTGCCTGGCATAGCTGAGGCCACAGGGTCTTGTTTCTTAATCACCTGCTTGCAAGGGTTCTTTGAAACACTACCTCCTTGTTTTTGTCATTTGAAAACATCCTCACCAGCATGCTGCACTTGGGCTGGCGTTTGGCTCTAGGTGGATGGAAGTTATGGCAAATCATTGCCCTGTAAGGAACATCGAACTGGTTCATGACTTCGTGTTCACATTTCCTCCAGTCTTTCTGTTTTGTGACTTCATCAGTCAATTTCAATTTAATAAAGTTCTAGAGTTTTACTTTAAAACTAGTTGACAAATTTAATTCATTAATTCAATGAAAATTTAAGTGTCTACTGTATGCTTGTAGTCAATGGTAAGCTGCTGCAGTTTCCTGACATTTGTAATAGGGCAATTAAAAATTTAAATTTTGTGGCTGCTTGGAATTTGGCAGGTGACCCAGTTTCTAAGAACATTTTGACAGTAAAGACTCTTCCTTAATGCCTGGTGCTTCAGTTGGCCAGAGTGATGACAATCTGTGACATCTCTGTAGGCACCTTATAAAACATGAGCCAGGTGACTTAACCTTTCTCAAGTTGAGTGGCATCTGTGAATAGGGGTTACCTCCTCCAATGAACCATGAGCAATCGGCAAAAGGATGTTTTCAAAATACACCAATTAAATTAAAAAGGGGTGGAGTAGCCCAGTATGGACAGTATGCTGCCATTGTTTAGAAAAGAAGGAAGATAGATATTGTTGACATATATTTGCCTTCATATGCATAAAATATCTTTTGAAAGGCACATAAAATCTGAAATTATTGGTTAACTGTTGGGAGGGGGCTGGGTGGCTGGAGACTTCATTGAATACCTTTTGGATTTTGAGCTATGTGGTTTTATCCCTATTCAAACCATAAAGGAAAACATACCAAGCAGTTTATGATCCTAATTTTTTAAAAGGTATTCATGTTGAGAAGCTTGGAAGAACATCCTCTAACCCGTTAGCAGTGGTTTTCTGTGTGGTGGGGTGACATCCCTATGTGGGGCTCTCATGAGCTGGCCCAAGTGGGGTGGGACAGCCCCAGAGCAGGTGCGTGCTGGGCTCAGCAGGTATGTGTTGCTTGTCTCCAGATGGCCCCTTGGGTCATACCAGACATTGATTCTCCTCCTGTTTTGGGGTGAGGGGGGAGCTCTCTGGTTTCTGCTGCTTCTCCCTGAGTGGCTGTGTAAGCAAGCACACATGGTCAGCTTCTCTGACCACTGCAGAGAGGAATACTGCCTTGACTTGTGTGCAGAAGCAGGAAGAATGCTTTTTAAAACACAGCAGAGCATTTTGAGGAAATGACAGAGGACAATAGAAATTCAGAGTCAAAAACTTTCGTGATTCAAATTCAGCTTTTTTATGAAAACCAACCTGAAAGGGGAGCTGAGCCAGGGGTGGGGGAGCAGTTGAGTCAGACACTGTGGTAGAGGGTGGGCAGAGTGAGCATGCATGGGTCATTGCACCTCTGAGTTTAGCTGCCTGCCTCTGTAAAGGAGGAAATGTGTCTCTCCCAGGTGGCTTGCAGATTAAGTGTAAAGTATGTGCATCTCATGCTCCCAAGCAGCTATCAGAGGGGAGGGTCCTTCCTCCCGTTGGGTCCTTGAGGTGTCCTCCCTAGTTAGAAAGACAACAGTGTGAAAAGACCTATGTGAGAAGAAAACATTATTTAAGATTCTCCTCTCCGATCTTTTGAATGCTTGTGAAGGAAGCATAGACATTGGCCCAACACGGGGGTGGCAGTTGCTTTATGCATAGACTCAGAAATGGTGCCTCAATTCCTTTGAAGATGGTGATGATCCAGAGCTGCATTTTAAGTAGCAAAACATGACATTTTAAAGTTTTTAAGTAAATACTACCAGAGTGAGCTTAAGATGAAACCTGGGGACCATGTTGTCAGTGGTAAGAAGAATGCATATGCAGTTGGCTTGTGGTGGCAGCAGCTCATTGCAGAAAGAGCACTGGATCAGAGTCAGGAAATAAGGGGCTCATTTCCAGCCTGGAATCAAATTGCTCTGTGGCTTTGGGAAAGTCTCTCTCCCTCTCTGAGCTATCAGTATAGGGTCTTGGAAGGGCACTTCAAACCGGGAAGCTTAGGATTTAATTGAGTGCATAAAGACAGGTAACAAGCTTGAAGTGCATGCTGAATGTGGACCTTGTTTGTGATGACAGTGAGAGAATCACATACAGTGGGGAGGTTTGCCAGAACTTACTAAATCAGGGCTCAGGATATCTTAGGCAGGCCAGAAGGATTTTGGATTTCTGTTTCTTTTAGACAGAAAAGGGGTTATATACCTTCTAGAGCCATTTATGTTCTGAATTAAATATGTTTCTACACAGAATGGATATGTTTAAACATATGGTAAGTTTAGATAGACCTCTTAGGTTTCAAGAAAAAGAAAATTTTCCAATTTTAGTACCTTTTAACCTGGAAAATAAGAAATATCATAGTAATAGTTATGAATTATCCTTGGGGATAGACGTTGAATAATGAAAATGGATTTATATTGCCAGAGCCCTGTCACTCCAGGACTACCACTCATAAAGTTTTAGCTTCCAAATTAGAGAAGAACTGAGGGACTTTTGCAGTTTGGGGTCAGGGTGGAGACAGGCATGTGAGGGAAGGCAAGTTCTGCCCTGTTTGGAATGCCTGCCCTCTGTCCTCCTTACCAATTCAACACTGCGGGACCCATTTGAACTGGAAAAGCTTGCCCTACTAGCTGGAATGGACTGAGTCTCATATCCTGCACCTCCTCTGGAAGGCCCAGCAGTGATGTGGCACAGGCCTTCCCTGAATTCTTCACTCTCCATTTTCTGTATTAATTGTGTGCTGACAGCAGAAGCTGGGACCCTTGACCACCTGGGTTTCCGGCTGGCCTGGAGCAAAAGGAGAGCCTGTCCAGTGCCACCCTCCAGGGTGTCCGTGTTTCTGAACAGGCTTCCAATCAGCCTTCAATTGGCTGTTCAAAAAAATTAATCTTTGAGGTGAACCTTTTTTAAAAAATAACAACTCTATAAGCAATAAATGACATGAAATAAAATTCACACCTTTAAAGTGTAAAATTGAGTGCTTTTTAGTATGTTCACAGAGTTGTGCAATCACTACAACTATCTACTTTTAGAACATTTTCTTTACCCCAAAGAGAAACCTCAAATCCATTAGCAGCCATTCTCAATTCTTCCCTCCCTCCAGTCCCTGGCAACCACTGTCCTACTTTCTGTCTCTACATATTTGCCTATTCTGGACATTCCATATAAGTGGAATCATACAATATATGGGCTTTTGTGTCTGGTATCTTTCACTTAGCATAATATTTTCAAGGTTTGTTGCTTTGCCTCCCACGGATTTGTTACCCCTTTTCCCCTGGGTGATGGAGCTGCCGAAGATTACTCAAAACCCATCTCTTCTGAGCAGTGAGAAGCCCTGAAAAGGGGTTAATCTCCCAGAATCCTCAAGAGAGAGGCATTCCTTCCATTTGGGAAATTAACCACGAATTGGGGTTCTCTTCCTGTGTTTATTCTCCAGACCAGGAAGTTACAGGAAGAGAACCTAGGTGGGGTTTTTTCTAAGCACAGTTTAACAGGTTTAGCAATAGAAGCTGGTAACATTCAGTAAGAAAAGCAAGGTAACATTCTATAATGTGATTTGCACAAGTTTTGCAACAAAACTTGATTTTAGCAAACATTCTCTTCTTATAGTAATTTCCCAGTATCTTTACATATCAATCAGTAACCTGCCTGTCTTTGAGCCAGCAACCTTGCTGTGTTACAATTCCTTACCTTACAACAGAGACTATAGCCAGGGGAAAATTTACTGTCCTTTGCAAGGTCAATATTTGAAACTGCAAGGCCTTAGAAAACCAGGCCCTGTGAAGTGCATTTGCTTTATGCATACTCCACAAAGGTTCATCTTTGTTGTAGCATGTGTTATAGTACTTATTACTTTTTATGGCCAAATAATATTCGGTTGTGTGGATATAGCACTTTTGTTTATCCATTTATCAATTGATGGACATTTAGGTTGTTTTCACTTTTTGGCTATTGTGAATAATGCTGCTATGAACATTCATATACAAGTTTTTGTGTGGACATATGTGTTCATTTCTTTGGGGTATATACTGAGGAGTGAAACTGCTGGGTCATATGGTAACTCTATGTTTAATGTTTTAAGGAACTGCCAGATTGTTTACCAATGAAGTTATACCATTTTACATTACTACCAA
Source organism: Galeopterus variegatus (assembly GCF_000696425.1). NCBI lineage: Eukaryota > Metazoa > Chordata > Mammalia > Dermoptera > Cynocephalidae > Galeopterus > Galeopterus variegatus. The sequence goes on from NW_007730651.1 coordinate 121,905, forward strand.
AAATGTATGAGGGTTCAGTTTCCTCCACATTCTAACCAACTTGTTGTTATCTTTTTTTTTATTATAACCATCCTAGTGAGTTTGAAATGGTAGCTCATTATGCTTTTGATTTGCATTTCCCTAATGACAAATGAAGTCGGGCATATTTTCATGTGTTTATTGGCCATTTGTATATCTTTGGAGAAATATCTACTCAATTTCTTTGCCCATTTTTTAATAGGGTTGTTTGTCTTTTTATTGTTGAGTTTTAAGAGCTCTTTGTATATTCTTGATGCAAGTCCCTTATCAGATATATGATTTGCAAATATTTTCTCCAATTCTGTAGATTTATCTTTTCACTTTTTTGGTGGTGTCCTTGAAGCAAAAAAGTTTTTGTTTTAATGAAGTCTCATTTATCTATTTTTTCTTTAGTTGCTTTTGCTTTCGGTATCATATCTAAGAAATTATTGCCTAACCCCAATAATGAAAATTTAATCCTATGTATTCTTTTAAGAGTTTTGTAATTAATTTTAGCTCTCACATTTAATCCATGATCCAATTTGAGTAAATTTTTGTATATGGTATGAGGTAGGAGTCCAGCACCATTGTTTTTCATGTGGATATGCAGTTGTCCCACCACCATTTGTTGAAAAAATTATTTGCACATTAAATTGCCTTGACATTCTTACCAAAAATCAGTTGATCAGAAATGTAAAGATTTTTCTGGACTCTCAATTCTGTTCCATTGATCATCTGTATGTCTGTCTTTATGTCAGTACTACATTGTAAATATTGAAATTGGGAAGTGTGAGTTCTCCAACTCTTCTTTTTTAAGATTATTTTGGGTATATTGAGTCCTCTGCATTTCCATATAAATTTAGGATCATTTGCCAATGACTGCAAAAAAGGCAGTGAAGATTTTTTTTTTTTTCCTTTTTGTCTTTTTTCGTGACTGGCAACAGATCGCAACCCTCAGTGTCGCGCCCATACCGGACCAGGACCGGCAGCGGGATCGCAACCCTCAGG
>NW_007730651.1:123055-127816 GCF_000696425.1 Galeopterus variegatus
GTCTGTATGTGGGATCCGAACCCTCGGCGGGAGCGCCGCCATGCCCCCAAGCGGCGCACTGTAGCAGTGCGCCACCCGGCCAGCCCCAAGGCAGTGAAGATTTTGATAGGGGTTGCATTGAATTTGTAGATCAACTTGGGTAATATTGCCATTTTAATAATATTAAGTCTTCTAATTCATGAACATGGAATGTCTTTCCCTTCATTTAGATCTTTTTTTCAACAATATTCTGTAGTTTTCAATGTACAAGTCTTCTACTCCTTTTGTTACATTTATTCTTAAATATTTTGGTTTTTTTTAATGATATTAATAGAATTTTTTTCTTTCGTTTTCAGAATGAGTTACAGTTTATTTTTGTGTATTTATACTGTATCTTGCAACCATGCTGAACTCATTTATTAACTCCAATAAGTTTTTTTGTGGGTTCCTTAGAATTTTCTATATACAAGTGCGTGTCATTGGTGAATAAAAATACTTTAACTTCATCTTTTCCACTCTGATGCCTTTTATTTTCTTGCTTAACTGTCCTGGGTAGAACCTCTAGTCCAGCATTAAATAGAAGATGTGAAAGTTGTATTCTGTTTTGTTCTTGTCTTGGAGAAATCATTCTGTCTTTAACCATTAAGTATGATGTTAACTGAGTTTTCATAGATGCCCTATACTAGGATTTCGAAGTTTTCTTCTATTCCTAGTTTATTGAGTGTTTTTTTTGTTTTGTTTTTTTGTTTGTTTCTTTGTTTGTTTGTTTGTCTTTTTTTGTGACCAGTAAGGGGATCGCAACCCTTGGCTTGGTGTCGCCCACACTGCACTCAGCCAGGGAGCACACTGGCCATCCCTATATAGGATCCGAACCCGCGGCAGGAGCGCTGCTGCGCTCCCAGTGCCACACTCTCCCGAGTGCGCCACGGGGCCGGCCCTTATTGAGTGTTTTTAATCATAAAAAGATGTTGGATTTTGTCAAATGCTCTCTCTGCATCTGTTGAGATGATCATATGGATTTTGTCCTTTTAATATTGTATACTACATTGACTGATGTTAAACCAGCTGTGCATTCCTATGGTAAATCTCACTGGTCATGGCATATACTTCCTTTTTTTTTTTTTTAAAGATGACCGGTAAGGGGATCTTAACCCTTGACTTGGTGTTGTCAGCACCAGACTATCCCAAGTGAGCCAACCAGCTATCCCAATATAGGGATCCGAACCCGTGGCTTTGGTGTTACCAACACCACACTCTCCCAAGTGAGCCACGGGCTGGCCCTGGTGTATACTTTTTATATGTTGCAGGATATGGTTTTCTAGTATTTTGTTAAGGATCTTTGTGTCTCTGTTTATAATGGAAATTGGTCTGTAGTTTTCTTTTCCTGTGATGTCTTTAAGAGTTTGTAAAGGTTTGGTATTAATTTTGTAAACACGTGGTAGATTTTACCAGTAAAGCCATCTGGGCCTGGATTTTGCTTTATGGGATTTTTTTAAATTAGTAATTTAATCTCTTTACTTGTCATAAGTTTATTCAGATTTTCTCTTTCTTTTTGAGTGAGTTTTGGTAGTTTGTGTCTTTCTAGGAATGTATCCATTTCATGTAGTTTATCCAGTTTATTAGCATACAGTTATTTATAGTATCCCTTTATAATCCTTTTTTTAAAAATAAAATTTTATTTTAAAACAGTTTTACAGAAAACCTGCAAAGATAGTACAGAGAGTTCCCACATACACAACACCCAGTTGCCTTTATTATTAACATCTCATATTAATATGGTACCTTTGTTATAATTGCTCAGCCAATACTGATAACATCATTATTAACTAAAGTCCACACTTCATTTGGATTTCCCTAGTTTTTATCTAATGTCCGAGATCCCATCCAGGATACCAGATTGCATTTAGTTGTAATGTCTCCTTAGGCTCCTTTTGGCTGTGATAATTTCTCAGACTTTCCTTGTTTGTGATGACCTTGCTGGTTTTGAGGAGTACTGATCAAATATTTTGTAGAAGATCCTTCAACTGGCACTTGTCTGTTGTGTTTCTCATTGTTAAAATGAGACTCTGGATTTTGGGGAAGACAACAACAGTGGTAAAGTGCCATTTTCATCAGATCATATCAAGGTTATAGGCAACATGACTTATCATTATTGATATTGACTGTGATCACCTGGCTGAGAATGTTTGCCAGGTTTCTCCACTGTTGAGTTACTCTTTCTTCCCTTTTTCTATACTGTACTCTTTGTTTTTTTTTGTTTTTTTTTTTTTGTCTTTTTTCCGTGTCCGGCAACGGATCGCAACCCTCAGTGTTGCCCCTGTACCGGACCGGGGACTGGCAACGGGATCGCAAGCCTCGGTGTTGCTCCCGCGCCTCGCTCAGCCAGTGAGCGGGAGCCGGTCTGTATGTGGGATCCGAACCCTTGGACGGGAGCGCCGCCGCGCTTCCCAAGCGGCGCACCATCCAGTGCGCCACCGGGCCGGCCCAATATACTGTACTCTTTGGAATGAACTCATTATGTAAGCCTATATGTAAGAAGTGGGGGTTTATGCTCTACCTCCTTGCAGATGGTTTATTTACATAAATTATTTGGTATTCTTCTGCATGGGAGATTAGTCTACTCTCCCTCATTTATTTACGCGGTCATTTATTTACATCATTATGGACTCATGGATATTTATTTTCTACTTTGTGTTATAATCTAATACCACTTTATTATGTTGCTCAAATTGTTCCAGCCTTAGCCATTGGGAGCTTTTTTGATTGATTTCTATTTCTCTTTGACATAATCCCCATGACTGTGGGTTTTGTTTTATTTTCAGGACTTCCTTACTTTCTGGTATTATAAAATGCCCCAAGCTAATCTTGTACATTTCCTGTACTAGTTCCAGAATCAGTCATTTCTCCAAGGAGTCTTGGTTCCTTGGGTGCTAAGTGTGATCATTGCTACTCGGATGCTTACAATCTTTCTTAATTCCTTAAGGTTAAAAGTGATGTTCTCTCTTTTATTCCTGATTTTAGTAGTTTGAATCTTCTCTCATTTTTCTTGTTCAGTCTACACATAGATTTTTCAGTTTTGTTGATCTTTATAAAAAAGTAACTTTCGGTTTGTTATTTTTCTCTAATGTTTTTCTAGTCTCCATTCCATTTATTTCTACTCTAATCTTTATTATTTTCTACTTTCTGCTTGCTTTGAGTTACACTTCTTTGTAATTTTCTAATAATGGAAGTTTAGGCTTTTGATTTGAATTCTTTCTTTTTTAAAACAAGTGTTTATAGCTATAAATTTTCCTCTCTGCACTGCTTTAGCTGCATCCCATACATTTTGGTATGGTATGTTTTCATTTTCATTAATCTGTACATATTTTCTAATTTCCCTTGTGATTTCTCCTTTAACCCATAGGTTATTTAAGAGTGCATTGTTTAATTTCCCATTTTGTGAATATCCAAAATTTTCTTCTTTAATTGATTTCTAATTTCATTCCATTGTGGTTGGAAGACACTTTGTATGATTTCAGTCCTTTTGAATTTGTTGAGACTTTTTTTAGGACCTAACATGTAGTCTGTCCTAGAGCATGTTTCATGTATATTTGAGAAAAATATATTCTGCAGTTGTTGGGTGTGATGTTCTACAGATGTCTCTTAGGTCTAGTTGATTTATAGTGCTGTTCAAGTCTTTTCATTTCTTTATTGATCTTCTGCTTAGTTCTGTTCATTATTGAAAGTGGAATATTGAATTCTCCAACATTTATTGTTGAATTGCCAATTTCCCCCTTCAAGTTTGTCAGTTTTTGCTTCATCTCTTTTGAGTCTCTGTTGTTAGGTATATATGTCTTTATAATTATTATGTCTTCTTGATGTATTGACTCTTTTATTATAAAATATCTTTCTATGTCCCTAGAAACAGTTTTTATATCAAAGTCTATTTTGTCTGCTCTTTGTATAGCCACTTCAGCTCTCTTTTGTATACTGTGTTATTCCATTTTCTTGATTATAACAGAATACTTGAAACTGGATAATTTGTAAGAAAGTGAAGTTTATTTCTTACAGTTTTGGAGGCTGGGAAGTTCACAGTCCAGAGGACACATCTGGTGAGGGCATTCTTATTGGTAGGAACTCCCTACAGGTTCCCATGGTGATGCAGAATATCACATGGCAAGAGAAAGGGAAGAGAAGAGCATTTTCATGTGCTCTCCTTATAAAGCCACAAGTCCACACTCATGATAACTCATTAATACATTAACCCATTCATGAGTTGTCCATTCATGAGGGCAGGGCCTTCACAATACAGTCACCTCCTAAAGGCTCCACCTTTCAACACTGTGAAGTTGGAGAATAGTTTTCCACATGAGCTTTGGAGAGGACAGACATTCAACCCATATCAGATACTGTTTGCATGGTATATTTATTTCCATCCCCTTTTTTCAACCTATTTGTTTCCTTGAATCTAAAGTGTGTTTTCTGTAGACACTGTATAGTTGGATTGTGGTTGTTTTGATGTGTGTGATTTGCTTTTTTGTTTATTTTACACTTACGTTTTATTATTTATTTATTTTTATTTTAACATCTACTTGTATATTTTGGTAGGGTACATTGTGTTATTTCAACACATGCATATACTGCACAGTGATCCATTTAGGGTATGATGTTGGCAGTGGGTTTATCATACATGGCTTTAATTATGCTGAGTTACTTTCCTTCTATACCTAATTTATAGAGTCTTTATCATGAACGAATATTGAATTTTGTCAAATGCTTTTTAACATCTATAGAGATGATCCA
>NW_007730651.1:128816-155307 GCF_000696425.1 Galeopterus variegatus
GGATGTACGGTACAGCAGCCCCCCCCCAACCTCTTGTAACCATTATTCTACTCTCTACATCTATGAAAACCACTTTTTCTTTCTTAGTTTTTTGGGATTCAGATATGAATGAGATCATGCAATATTTTTCTTTCTGTGTCTGGCTTGCATCACTTAGCATGATGGTTTCCAGTTCCATCCATGATGCTGCAAATGACAGGATGTCATTTCTTTTTATAGCTGAGTAGTATTCCATTGTGTATATATGCCATAGTTTTTTTATCCACTCATCTGTTGATGGATATTTAGGTTGATTCCATCTCTTGGCTATTGTGAATAGCATTGTGATGAACATGGGAGTGCAGGTGTCTTTTTGATATATTGATTTCATTTCCTTTGGGTATATACCCAGTAGTCAGATAGCTAGGTCATAAGGTAGTCCTATTTTTTGTTCTCTGAGGAACCACCATACTGTTCTCCATAATGGCTGTACCAATTTACATTTCCACCAACAATGTAGAAGAGTTCCCTTTTCTCCACATCCTTGCCAGCATTTGTTATTTTTTGTCTTGCTGGTAATAGCCATTCTAGGAGAGATAATATTTCATTGTAGTTTTAATTTGCATTTCCCTGATGATTGGTGGTGTTGAACATTTTTTCATGTGCTTGTTGGCCATTTTTATGTCTTCTTTTGAGAACTGCCCATTCAATTCCTTTGCCTATTTTTTAATTTGGTTGTTTGGGGGTTTTTGCTATTGAATTGTTTGAGTTCCTTATACATTCTGGATAGCAGCCCCTTGTCTTATGTGTAGTTTGCAAACACTTTCTTCCATTCTCTAGATTGTCTCTTCTCTTTGTTGATAATGTCTCTTGCTGTGTTGAAGTTTGATGTAGTCCTATTTGTGTATTTTTGCTTTAATTGTCTGTGCATTTGTAGTCTCACTCAAGAAAGCACTGCCCACTCCCATTTTATGTTTGCATTTCCCCTGTGTTTTCTTCTAGTAGTTTCATAGTTCAGGGTCTTAAATTTATATCTTTGATCCATTTAGAGTTGATTTTTGTTTATGGTGAGAGATAGGAGTCTAGCTTTTATGGATATCCTAGCACAATTTATTGAGGAGGCTGTCCTTTTCCACACTGTGTATTCTTGGCACCTTTGTCAGAAATCAGTTGGCTATAAGTGCATGAGTTTGTTTCTAGGCTCTTGATTTTGTCCCATTTGTCTGTTTTTATGCCAGTAGCATGCTGTTTTGGTTACTGTAGCTGCATAGTATATTTTGAAGTCAGGAAGTGTGATTCCTTCAACTTTGTTCCTTTTGTTCAAGATTCCTTTAGCTGTACAGGGTCTTTTGTGGTTCCATACAAACTTTAACTGTTTTTTCTATTTCTGTGAAGAATGTCATTTTGATAGAGATTGCATTGAATGTGTAGATTGCTTTGGGAAATATGGACATTTTGGTTATGTTAATTCTTCCAACCCATGAACATGGGATATCTTTCCATTTATTTGTGTTCTCTTCAATTTTTTTACCAATGTTTTATAGTTTTCATTATAGAGGTCTTTCACCTCCTTGGTTAAGTTTATTACTTGCTATTTCATTTTTTGGTAGCTATTGTGAATGGGATTATTTTCTTGATTTCTTCTTTGGCTGTTTGGTAATTGGCATATAGGAAGGATATTGACCATTTCCATTCACTGCTTTATTTTCCTCTATGTGGGCCATTCTTTTCTGTTTCTTGGTGTATCTCATAATTTTGTTCAAAACCAAACATTTTAAATAACATGTATTAACTCTGGAAACCAGACTCTTCCTCTCAAGGTTTTTCTACTGTTGCTGTTGGATTGTCCAGTGATTTTCCCAGGCTAATTATGTGAAGTCTGTATTCTTTGTTACAGGTGACTCTGAGTGGTCAGCTAATGATTGGACAGAGATCGCCTCAAATGCCTGGATCAGTAAATTTCCCAGCCTTGCTGAGGGGCTCTGTGTGTGTGGCACATCTCCACATCCTGGCAGTTCACATAACATAACATAAAATTCATCATCTTAATCTTTTTCAAGTGTCCAGTCCGGTAGAGTTAAGTACATTCACACTGTTGTGCTCCATCACCACCATCCCTCTCCAGAGCTCTTTCATCTTGCAAAACTGAAACTCTGTCCCCATCAAATACCAACTGCCCATTCCCCCTGAGACCTGGACCCCGGCAACCACCATTCTAACTTCTTTATGATTTTGAGTACTCTAGGTAACTCGTATAAGTGGAATCATTCAGTATTTGTGTTTCTGTGACTTGACTGATGTATTTCACTCACCATAACATCCTCAGCGTTCATCCGTGTTATAGTATGTGTCAGAATGTCCTTCCTTTTTAAGGTTGAATAATATTCCATTGTATGTATGTATCACATTTTGCTTATTCAGTCATCCATGGACGGACACCTGGGTTGCTTCCATGTTTTAGCTATTGTGAATAATGCTGCTACAAACATGGGTGTACAGATATATCTTTGAGACCCTGCATTCAATTCTTTGGGGTGTATACCCAGAAGTGGAATTGCTGGCTCATATGGTAATCCTATTTTTAATTTTTGAGGACCATCATACTGTTTCCATAGCAGCTGCACCTTTTCACATTCCCACCAGTGGTGTGGTTTCTCCACATCCTCATCAGCACTTAGTATTTTCAGTTTTGTCTGTTTTGGGGGGTATTTTTTTTATTTTTTTCAATAGAAGCACCCTAATGGTTGTGAGGCCTCAGAATTTACTCTAATGTGTTTGTCCTGTTCTTGTTGTCCCACCTGGGCAACCATGCCTGAGGCACTTTCACAGTGATCCCTAAACCCTAATGCAGCAGTCTTCAGGTATCTAAAATAATTTTAAGAACTACAGCTGTAAAGGGGATAATGTATTTTTAAGTTAGCATCTAAGTTTTCTTATAAGAAATATAAAATAGTTGCAAAGGATATCATTTCCAGCATGTTGTAAAAATTTCATTTAAAAATAAAACTTTTATCATATGATCTTTAAGTGTTAAACAGTTGCTGCTGATTGTTCTCAACAAATGCCCTAGGGAGAGGGCTTTTCTCACTGAGTGAGCTGACTCAGGGCGTATCAAAACCCTGTAAGTGGAGCTTTTCCCATAGTTGCAAGACAGGTCTGACAAGGACAGTTCTCCGGGTGTGGGGCTTTGGGGACCTCAACACTGCTGCCCCCCTCAGGCTTTTAGGCTGCTGGTGTTTACAGCTACTGTAAGGCTGCTCATTTTCAAAGCTGAGGACAGTGGATAGGAAGTTCAAACACCACAAAGTGTGCTATTCTTACTGAGATTCTGCTGTTTTTTCTGGAATAAACACTCCTTGGATTGTTGCAAGCCATTGGTTAATTTCCAGAGTTCTCCAAAAGTTGATTTTTACCATTTTTGCATTTTCTCATTGCTTTTATGGGTGAGCAAATTTTTGCAAGTCCTTACTCCTTAATTCTGAAAGTGCTTCAGGATTAACTCTTAAAACAGCAGTTCCCTACTACATTTCCCAAGCACTTAGCTTTCTTGCGTTTTTACCATCTCTTTGTCTCCTTGTTCTTGACCGCGAACTTTATCAGTACTATAGCTTACTCAGTGCTCACCACTTTTATAGCAACTGGCTTGTAGGTACTGTTCATACAGCAGGAACTTCTCAGGAGAAGCAGAGTCAAAACTGTGGTGAGAAGTTAGGCAGATAGACAGCCAGCCAGATAGACAATAGGTAGAGATGACAGACAGGTGAGAAGTTAGGCAGATTAATCAGTTAACCTGCAAATCCGTCAATCCATTAATCCATGAATGGATTCATCCACTCACAAGGACAGAGCCTTCATGGTCCAATCGCTTCTTAAAGGCCCCACCTCTCAACACAGCCACATTGGGGATTAAGTTCCACCATGAGCCTCGGAGGGGACAAACAACATTCAAACCATAGCACCCCCTCAAAGAATTTTGAAAAACTACCACTGTAAAAGGGATAACAAATATTTAAGCTGGTATCTAAGTTTTTTGTAGTAAGTATAAATAGTGGCAGAGGGTATAATTTCCAGCATGCTGTAAATATTTCGTTTAAAAATAAAGCTTTTAGCACATGGTCTTTAAATATAGCCAATGAAACCTAAATGCTGCAGTGATTTGATATTATCACCGTGCATTTTAAATAGGATGAGTGAGCTTCTTTTAATGATCAGAAATTTTACATTGTTCCTTTTTCTCTTTGATGTCGTCTTTCCATTACTCTGCCAAGAGATTTTGTCATAATATTTTATACTAATAATATATGCTTATTTACCATGCCAATCTTCTCTGCAACAAAAATATGTATATAAACTGAAGTTTAAAAGTTTTTTTCTTTTTGCCACAAGGCTCTATTTGTTAAAATATTTCTAAGTTGTTTAATGGTACAGAATTTTAGTTTGCAAGATGAAAAGAGGTCTAGGGATTGAATGCACAACAGAGTGAATATAAATAACACTCCTGAACTGCATGCCTGAAAATGGCTAAGATGGTGAATTTTGTGTTATGTGCATTTTACCACAATTATAAATAATATAAATAAATAGATTTTTTACAGTAAAAATAAATTCTATATTGAGCTGTTACAATTATTATCAAATCACAATTGAAACATATTTTGTGGAATTTGATAATTATTAGCCATCCAAAGTAGACATTTCAAAACCCTTCATTTAATGGAAAGTGTCTGTTGCTGAATGAGGCAGAGGCAGCATCAGTTCTGCTGATGCTTTTCTTTGTCACAGATGTCAACACTGCTGCGAATCTTTGTTTACATAAACAAGTAGATAGAGGGAAAGGCATCTAGGTATGGGTCAGTTCTTTGAACTCTCCCCAGGTCATGTGCCAAAAAATACATAATCATAGACTGGTCTATCATTAAAATTATTTTGATAATTGGCCGACAATTTAATTAGGACAGTTTTTGATTTTGTTGAAAGTGAGGAATTGGAAACCACTGACTGGCAAGATTTATTGCCTGGTCATTAGAGCCATTCACCTTTTCAATTTCTGTTAAGTAACTAAATAATGGCTTTACCAAGAATTCTATGACAGTGATTACACCTGCTAATTCCTTCATTTCGTGGCACCTTGTTTAATTTGATATAATGGGGAAATAAAAGTATTAATTTAGCACTCCATACCAATATGATTTTTAAATTAAATGCTTTTATTATATCACATTTCACAACTCTTTTTGTCAAAACTTGGGAGCTCATTCAATGTATGGAGCATGATCACAACGTAGCTGGGTTGGCAAAGCCAGCCTCATCATCCGACACAAATCAGACCTGTTTTCTCTCAGGAAGAAGTCTGAACTCATTTTTCATTTTAAATTAACATGTTAAGACGTATTTTGAGGAAAATTATTGAAAGTACTGAGAAATAAATTGAGATGCATCCTAGATTAGTTGCTAAATGCAGTTAAAATTAAAACACTGTAGAAATACGTGTTTAATGTGTGCTGTCTCTCAGTATTTAGATGGTGGTGACATCGCATGATAAGTCACATGGTGTACAGGATGAGGCAAGGCCTGGTGTTCTGGGTGAACGTGAGCATGTGTCCCATTGGCATGGGGTGGGGGTGGGAGGCAGTCCTTGAAGAATTATGTATGAAAGTACTGATAAAAACCAATTGCTTTGGAATTTAGCATATATTAGCTATATGAGATGGGAAAGATGAACGTTTTGTGATTTGATTGGAAAACTGAATCTGAAAGAAATCACATAGAATTATGTTATAGGCTTTATCTCTTGTGTCTTAAAGTTTTGCAGCCCCTGTGTGTGAGGAAATGCATTGATGTGCTGTGCCACTGGGGTGCATCCTTGGGTGAAGCACTGAGAAGAAATGTCATGTTTATCTGTGAACAATGGGGTGAGGGGTTTGAAGGTGGGCCCTGCTCTGCACCTCAGACAGCAGCAGGGGATGGCGCAGAGCCCTTCCTTCTGCCCCTTCTAGGGTCCAGCCACATCAGAGCACATGACTGTGGCCAGACACCAGGTTCTGGGGTCATGCTTCTTACCTTACTGAATATGGGGAAGGTGGGTTTTAGGGGTTTTCATTAGTCATTGAATGTGTCTTTTCTCAAACCAGTATTTTGAATTATCCCATTGTTGGGTGCCTAGAGTTTTTATTACCAGGGGCAGTGCAGGGTGGGTGAGACGTTTGTTCTGTTTTGGGTATCCTGGGGGAAGTGCTTTTTGAAAGGGAGGCAGGAAAGGAGACTGGTTCTCAGACAAATCAATTTTCACAAAGAGGATCCCAGGAAATTGAGAGCTGGTGGCTGATCCCCTTAAAACTAGTGGTTCTTTGTGTGTGTGCCCCAAACCAATTGCATCAGTTTCTTCTGAGAATGGTTTAAAATGCAGATTCTTGGGCTGTACCCCAGAACAGCCAAATCCAGAACTCTGGGGGTCCTGCCTGTATGATTTGAAATGATTCGCCCTTGATTAGTTGATGTCTCCATGATATAATGACTACTTTTGTGTAAACATTAGATGTTTAATTTTTGTATATTTTGAAACCAATATAGTTTTCAATTATATTGAAGAGCAAAGGAATAAAGATCACTATTGCCAAGTGAGGAACATCAGTCCTAAGCCAGAATCCTCAGGCTTACAAACAACAGTGAGCCCTATAGGAGGTGAGCTAGGCTCCTCTCCTGCAGGAGCTCCACGGGCATCTGGGATGGGGACCCAGCCTGCTGGCAAAGAGGTTGGTCCCTGGACATTTCACAGAGTCTGGCCACCAATTATACTTCCAGAGGAGGGTGTAGATGCACCTTTTGGAGAAAGACCAGCTTTGTCTTTTTGGCAGCACCAGAACCCACCATCCTGTCTCTCTGGATTTATGAAGCAGGTTTTTTTTTTTTTTCCTTTTTGTCTTTTTTCGTGCCCGGCAACGGATCGCAACCCTCAGATTATTCCTACACCCGAGCTCCACGGCCTGTCCTATTCTGTTTCCAGGACAACAGTCAGTGTGGACGAGGGAGCTGCCCCCTGGCCACTGCTATTTTCATTTCTTTAAGGACCCTTTTTCTGCCTGGTAATTTCTCATTGTCATTAGTCACCATGTCCCCAGGGCCTCGTGGAGGCTTGGGAAACACTTGTTTATTAAGTGCACCAACTGCATCTAATGTCTGGGCCCTCTCCCTGGTGTGTATTTACATCCCTGTCTTTTGCTTTATAGTTTGGGGCTGAATTCCGAAGGTTCTCCTTGGACCGTCACAAGCCTGGGAAATTTGAGGATTTCTACAAGCTGGTGGTGCACACCCACCACATCTCCAACACGGAAGTGACCATCGGCTACGCGGACGTGCACGGGGACCTGCTGCCCATCAACAACGATGACAACTTCTGTAAGGCGGTCTCCAGCGCAAATCCCCTGCTCAGGGTCTTCATCCAGAAACGAGGTACCCGGAAAGCTGAACTGCTGACCTTGTTTGGCAGTCGTTTAAAAAATAAATAGTTTTTAATTTTGTCTGTCATGTGGACCATGTGATTCTATTTTTTAGTCTTTAGTGGGAGATTAAAGAAATTAACTTTGTTTTGTCAACAGGCTTAAAAATACTTAAACTGCATTTTCCACCTCAAATAGTGTTGACTTGTCTTTTAAATACTGAAGAGTTACCAGAGTTGGGGAAGGGGGTGTGGGGGGTGGGGTAAGGGAGGAATTGGTAAAGTGTCATGAAAAACGATTACACTGTATAATGCTGAACTTTAAAATAAAGCATTAAAAAAAAAATACTGAGGAAAAAATAACATGAATACTTCCAGTATTTTAACTGGAAGCAAGCGAATTCAGTAATGAAGAGGCATTAGTCAGTAGCCTAAAAATGAAAGGAGGTAACTACTATGTATTTTCCACTGTCTTTTTAGGATTGGGAAAAAATGTTAGCTTTGAAATTATAACTTTGATTAGCTTTTAACTCTGAAGGCCTAACTTTGCTAAAAGTAGTAGCAGTGTCATTTTATGTGAAAATAAATGACTAACACGGGTTCGTGGAAGGGAGGGGCACACTGCTGCGGGACCTCGTGCTGCTCAAATTCCAGTACGACGTTTTAGACTAGATTTTTTTTTTTTTTCTTATCTGTAAACTTAAATATGCTGAAGGGGAAAACCACCTGCAGGTGAGGCTCAATGCCGGGAAAATGGTGTTTCTACCACTGGTTTGGTCGTGATGTCCCTCCCGCTGGGGCGGACTGGTCGGGGAGTCTCTGCGTTCGTGAAGGCTCTGTTGGGGACACCTGAGCAGGGACTGGGGGAGCAGCCCGGCTGCCGGGCGACAGGCGCGAGAGCCCAGACCTGGGTCTGTGTGATGCGGGTACCGACAGCACCGCCACCGAGGCTGCGCCGCGGGGCCCGCACGACAGTCCCGCTTGGTCAGCACCAGCTGACCTCTCTGTCCCCGCCATGCGGGCGCCGGAGAGCGGCGGGAGACCCGGTGACCTCGCTTTGGACTGAGTCTCCGGCCCGAGGCAGAACACGCGGCTTCTGCAGGCCCTGCTGAGCGCGGCGTCCTGCTGATGGCCCCAGAAGGCAGCACAGCTGTCGCTCACTGCCAGGCCGGGGACGTCACCAGGCCCCGGGACGCACGTGGCTCAGCGCAGCCTCTGGAGCCGCTGCTCCGTTCTCTGCCTGCTTCCCGCTGAGTGGCCGCTCGGCCACTGTCCTTGGGTCCTGGGACGTCGCCGGTAACCTGTGCCCCGCGTCCCTGCACGGCCCCTCAAAGGCGGGCCTCAGGCTGCTTTGCAGACCCAGCCCGTGTTCCCTGCCGCGTTCTCCACCCCTGTTCTGCTTTCTCCGTGTCACTAGTGGCCCTCAGGGCTGGCTCTGTCGGTCCTCAACCCGCCGCGAGCACGGGCGGCCAACCTGGTAGCGCCCCCGTTAGGGCCAGTGTGTTCGGCGCGAAGATACGTGTGACCCACCTGGGAAGCCAGCCGCACAGCGTGGGTCCGGGGAGACCTGCGCTCAGGCCCGCCCACCCTGCTGGCTCTGTGACATCCGTCGTTCCTGCTGTAATGCTGAGCTCCGGTGTCCTCGTCTGCACTGGGTAACGGCGCCTCCGTCTTAGGTTGTTGTCGGGGTCAAACAGGAAAACACGCCAGTGTCCACAAGCCCTCGCTGGTCCTGCGGGCCCTGTCCGGGTCCCCGATCCCTGGGCTGGGTCAATCGGAGCTTTCTTCTCGCTGCCCTCAGGGTCCCTGATGTGAAGACCGCGAGTCTGGGGCAATTGTGCATCAGTGGAGGGTCAGGCGCTTGCCGAGTTTAGAGCAGACCTGCTAATCCGTGTGGAAGGCGGTGTCCTTGTGAAGATCCACGCATCTGCTGAGGTTAGGGCAGAGCTGGAGACCTCGGGAGTTGACACAGTCCCGCCACCTTTTTACTGCGGCAGGGGCTTCGAGGTGTCAGTCCCTGTTCTGCCGTTTTCATGATTCCGCCACCCCCGCTCTGTCATTTGCTTGATAACTTTCTGCACACCGATGTATATCTTATATGTATTTTAAGAGGAAACTTACTGTCACACATGAAAAGTCAGCATTCGTCTAATACATGTTGAGATAAGCCCACAACTATGTTTTAAAAAGTTAATCTGTCACTTAAAATGATCTCTTCCCCTAAACCGCTCAAGGACATGACAAACTACAGACCAGCATCCCTTATAAATGGAAATATAAACCCCCCCCAGCGAAATACTAGCATATGGAACACATGCGTCCACACAAAAATTTGTAAACCAATGTTCATAGCAGCATTATTCGCAATAGCCAAAAGTGGAAACAGGCCAAATGTCCATCAGCTGATGAATGGATAAACAAGGTGTATATATTCATACAATGAGATATTACTCGGCCATAAAAAGAAATGAAGTACTGACACATGAAACAGGGAGATGAATCTCCAAAATATTATGAAAGAAGTGAAAGAAGCCAGGCACAAAAGGTCACATATTGTATGATGACTTTTACATTTGGTACTCTTTATTCACAGGTTCTGTATTGATGACACTGTTGTGACCTAACCCTGTATTTCCCCAAGAGCAATGGTTCTGTCTTCACCAATTCAGTGCTCATGGCCATTTTATAGAAACACCACGAATAACAAGAATCGACTGTGTGTGAAAAAGTCCAGTATAGGCAAATTTATAGAGACAAAAGGCAGATTCATGTTTACCAGGGGCTGGGGGTGGGTGAGTGGGCAGGGATTGGAAGGTATGGCAGTTTGGGGGGGTGGGGGCTATAGAAATGTTCTGTAACTAGAGATCTCTGTAAATACTAACAACTGTTGAATTATACGATTTAAATGGGTGAACTTTATGTAAATTATATCTCAATAAAGCTGTTAAAAAGTAAAATGCACTTTGCCAGGACTGGCCTACTGATGAGCAGGATTCAAAACAGATTCTCCTGAGTCTGAGCTACAGCCCTGGGAAAGGATTTCTGGGTTTGTCTCAAGCCTTTATTTCTAAAATTTAGCAATCCTCAATATGTGTGAGTACTTTGACTTTTTAATTAACATATTTTTTCAAAGTTTTGAAAAAATCCTCTCTTTGGTTATAGGAAACTTCCTGTACTTCTATGAGAGGGCCCTGGGTGTGAGCAGCCCCAGGTGGGGCGTAGGAACCTGGCATCCTGAGCTGGCCTCTCTTGTCCTCATTAGGAAGACAGACAGCACAGCCTGTGGGATTAGCTGGACCTGTCACTTTGTTGCCGATAGAAATCAAAGATATTTTTACCTCACATAATAGTTATATCCAGACATCCTAAATATCGTGTACAGTAGTCATCATTCAGCACATTAATAAGAAAGCACATATAGGATTATATCACACATTTGCTTTAGTATTCTGATAATTGTCTCCAAAGTAATTTATTTCCTTTGTAATCCCTGTGTTTTATCTTATGCCTTTAAGAACATTATCCCAAGGAGGGGTTTGTTCCCAAGCATCATCAGATTGCTGAAGGGCTCTTGGCACATACAAGACTCAGAGCCCCGTTTGTGGAAAGGCTGCATTTGGGGCTCAGACAACAGGCCAGGAAAGACTTGGCTTTGATCTCCTGGGAACTAGTCAGGGGATGTTCTTTTGAGGACTACGTGGCATTTCTGCCCACAGGGGCCAGAGAATCAGGCCTCTGGCCTTGGCTCCCACTAGCTTCTTTCCTCTGTGTTTACTATGATTCTGCCATCATCTGTCCAGGACAACCATTAAAAGCTGTGGGCTTTTCCCTCGGGTAAAAACAGCTTCACTCTGCCCTTCCTTTTAATGCTTTGCCTGTTTACGTAAGAACAGTAGTTACCAAAGTGAAGTGGTTGTGGTGGGAGAGTCTGGACTCACATTTGCATGTTTGGGTTGCAAACCCAGTGAGTGTTAAGGACCCTCTTCTTTGTTCCCTTGTCCAAGGGTGCAGGAACGTTTGGGGAAGCTGGCCTTAGCCAGAGAACACAGGACCAAAACCAGCAAAAGATACTTGCACTATCTTTTTCTATTTTTAGCAGAGTAAACAGGAAGTGCAAACAGTAACTTTTCAGCACTTATCCATCAACTAAACCCTTCAAATACCAGCATACTTGGTAGTCTTGTTACTTACCTCCCGGCCCCAGCCCAGGATGAGAGGTGGAATCATCCCTCTGAAGGGAGGGACATACTTTCCCAGGGTGTGTGACAAAGGCCAGGATCTCCTCCTCAGGGAGTGTGAAGACTCAATGACACAGAGATTTCCAGCACAGAGTACTCTGACCTATTTAATTTTAAAGTAAACATAAATATTGTACATTTGTTTGTATCTGTTAACTGTTCTTGGCATTCTGGGCATCCTTTTGGATTCCTAGAATAAAAACACATTTGTAAACTTTTTGGTTTATCAGAAGTTGCACGATGGGATATATTGCTTGTGATTTCACTCAACTGAATTGCTAGAAAAAGTAAGTAAGGGACATGCTTCAAAGTAAAACAAATAGAATGATTGAGAATTTGGTCGTGGACACTGGCAGAATTTTTAAGTATTGAGTATATAAATCCTACTTATAATTGCTTTTCTTGGATTCTTATGTTAGTAGCTGGAGGTGTGTTTGGTGTTTAAATTGGGGGTTCACTGCTTAGCAGAAAGCACCCAGGTTAGCTGTCAGAACAGAATTTCTGTATTCTCCTCTCTGTTTTATTCTCTTTCGTTGGACACTGCCTAGGGTTTTGAGGTTGTATGTGTTGGGGGCAGGGGAGAGGTGTATCTTTCCCAAATTCACCTCATTTATGTCCCTGTGCTTAGGACCTAGCCTTTAACACCCCTCTGGTATGGGAGCTGTTCCCTGGGACACATTTGCTTCTTTAATTGCAATAGACTTCTGGAAGTTTGTATGTTTGGAGGATTTCCTTTTTTTCTTCATAATTTTTAATTCAAAAAAAGGCAAAGAGTCTCTCACTGCTCTTTGTGGGAACATGAAGAAAACACAGGTGGCCACTCTCACCATGGAGTGGGAGTGCATGGGAGCGAAAATGTTCTGATGTGGCTCATTGGAGAGAAACAAAGCTGGGGTGTCCTCGAGGGCACCCACATGGAGGGCGACTTGTGCAGGCACCGTCAGACTCCACGGTTCGGTCTCCCCTTCCCCAGGTCTGCATCTTCCTCCCACAGTTGAGCCTGTGGGAGGAGCGGGGAAACACAGGTGGTAAACTCTTGTTCTCAAATGGCCCCAGCACAGCACCGCGTATGTACATGGTGAGAGTTTTTATTGATCGGACCTCTTCTAGTCACACATACTTTTACATATTCAAAACCCTCCCCAGGTCTGCATCTTCCTCCCCCAGTTGAGCCTGTGGGAGGAGCGGGGAAACACAGGTGGTAAACTCTTGTTCTCAAATGGCCCCAGCACAGCACCGCGTATGTACGTGGTGAGAGTTTTTATTGATCGGACCTCTTCTAGTCACACATACTTTTACATATTCAAAACCGTAGTGTATTTATAATTTAGATTCTTTTTTAAAACCTAACATATCAAAAACATATCCTGTCATTAAACAGTTGCAAAACTTTTTTGTTTTTAAAAAGCTTTTTCTGTTTATGATATATTTGTAAGAGAAAATTTGGACAACATGGAAATAATCTCACCACCCTGATGCGACCACCACTTGCATTTGATGAAATCACTCAATGGATGCAATTAGTTGGATGTAGTTTTACATAAATGGAGTCATAATATTCATGCCATAGAGATTATTTTAACCTAGCATTATATTTTTTGTCTTTTTGTGGTCGTATGTAGATATGAATCATCCTTTTACTTATAGACATCAGTTGTATGAATCTAAAAAGTAACCAGTCCCTTATTGATACTTAAACTTTTTCAATTTTTTATTATTATAAACTGTGTTGTGCATTTTTATATACTTGTCAGTTTTTTTCTTTAGAGCAAGCTAGTAGAAATGTTTTTGCTGGGTTAAAAATCATGAGAATTTTGAACTAAAATATATATTGCCAGTGCACCTCTCCTTAGCAGGATATTAGAATAACATTTGAATTGGTTCCTTTTCACTTGAAAAGGAATACATCTTTGAAGACTGTTATTGAGTGGCATGGAGTCTCATGATCTTTGAATTTACCCTCTCAAATGCTGCAGCAAAGGCCAGCAAGGGTCTGCCTTCCTGCCAGGACAGCACAGAGTGGGGGCGGGTGGGTGGCCACCCTGCCTTGGGGACCGGGATCCTGCTGGGATTCTCGCCTGCTCCAGGCACCTGGCACTCCATGTCCAGGGCACTCCTTGGAGCCAGCCTCACCAGGAGCAGAACTGTAGGGCCGCAGAGCCTGTCTCCTGTCAAGCAGACACTGAGCAAACTGAGCTGCACATGAGCAGATTGTACCTGCTGAAGAAATTTTCTGTCACCCTAGCCAAAGGCTTGTGTGGCTGGAAACTCATTCTGTTGTTGCGGCATGTCAGAGTGGCTTGTGTGTGATGATTAACACATTTATACATACTGGTTAGCAATGAGGATGAGCTCAAGGATTTTTACAATTTGATGGCAAAGGCGGCCAAGCATGGGGGCACAGTTTGGGGCTTTCTTTTTATGTTTAAATTGATGATAATCTTGAGCCAAAGTGATTGATTCTAAGGCTGTGTGTTAGCAGGACTTGTCTTTGAAACAAACCTTTTTTAAACAAAAGGAGCATACTCCTCGGATAATGTAACAGCACTGTTTTTCTCTTTTTCCAGGGTGGGTTAGGGTTATGTGTACTGTTGCCTGTATTTAGAAGGGAGGGGTTCTTCAGCCCTCTGGAATGGCCCTGCTTGGGTGAACTCTGCACCTCCACTCATGTGTGCCCTTGCCTTCACCACTTGGCGCTTCAGCATGGTTGAGGGAAGCTCTGGTGCCCACCTGACCACTGTCGCATGCAAACCAGACATTCACTCCTGGATTCACTAAGTGCTTACTAGGCTTTCCTCAAGTGCCATGGCAAACAAATCAGATACGTTTTCTGCTGTCCTAGCACAGGTCTCTACTGACGGGAGCAGATTGCTAGGCAAATGAAAAGTGAACAGTAGGATTTCTGAGAGTGGAAGGGGCTGTTGTGGAGGAGATCGAGCTTGCTGCAATGCAGTGTCTGGGGCTGCTTGTGGAACAGGGCTTGAGTAAGGCCTCCTGTGGGACAAGGAGGGGGCCAGAGGCACTGAGAAGGGGCATCCAGCAGAGGTGCTGCACAGGAGGGAGGCTGGTGCTGGTGGTGGGCCAGGTCCCATGCGGTGTGTGGGCTGTACTGTGTCTGGTGTGGCTGTGGAAACATTTCCAGCAGGGGCTGCGTGTGACCCAGAAGAGGTGCCACCCAGGAGATTGACCGCTGCGTTCAGCATTCACTAAGATGTCTTGCTTTCTCTCAAGTCAACTGCTACAGGGCTTACCCAGAAAGTCGTGGTGCCCTCCCCACCCACTTCTGCCTGTCATGGACGGCACGCTCCAGGAGGCAGGGCTACGCCTCATTCATCTCTGGAAAGCCAACAGAGTGAGCCATGGTCAGTGTGAGGCTTGGAAAGACCTATTGTGTCTGGAGTGGATGAAGGAAGATCCAGTGTCATGTCTCATTAAATGTCGCCAAAGGCTGGTGCAATGAGAACCACTGCCCCCGGGCAGGTAGGGGTTGAGTTTGAGCCCCCCAGGCCCTTGCTGGGGTTGGGCAGCCACAGGGCCAGCTGGGTCATGACCTTCACAGATTTGGAGAGCTGACCTGGCCTCTGGCACCTCCCAAAAGTCGGGTTTTTGTTTCACTCCTGCTTGACCCGCCTCAGGCAGCCCCAAGCTCATACCACAGAGTGCAGGGTCCTCCCCTGGAAAGTTGGCTTGTAGAGTTACCTCCTGTCTGCTAACGCATCACTCTGCAAGCAGGCTGGGACCCCTCTGCTAACTCTCCTGTACTCTGAGGAGCATTCAGTTTGGACAGTCAATTGCTGGGCCTCCTTCTTTATAAGGCCCCTTACATGTGCCTGGTACTCTGCTACATCCTGGGAAAACAGTACCCCCATCACCCACCCATGTGGCTGGTGCTGTGCCAAGGCTGAACAGGATGTGCTGTGGCATCTGGGAAGACAGTGTCTGCATTGGATGGACAGTGCAAGGTCCTGGAGAGAGAGAGTGGAGGGGGCTTGGTTTAGGGTACCAGACTGGAGTCTGCACTGGGAAGAGGTGGCAGGAGTTAGCAGGGACACTCCATGGGGTCTGGTGGTGGTTTCCTTACCAGCAAATAGTAGGTGCTCACTAAGGAGCTAGTAAATAAGTTAGGAAGCCCCCACTGGAGGATGCTGTCGGGTGATAGGTGCTGTGCAGGGTCATTTTCAGAGGGGCCTCCAGAGGAGAGGGCAAACAGGAGAAGCACCTAACAAGAACCAAGAGGATTGGGACCAGTTGCACATCTCATGGGAAATCTGTATTAGAATTGCCTTCAATTGAGACGTTTTAGTATGTTTAAAGTGACTGGCTGAAACATTATTTGGTGAGAAATAGTTGATGGGTATTGATCTTAAGTTGTATTCCATGAGCATTTTGTATTTGTGACATCTTTGCTAAGTAGAAAAAAGCATCAGGATACTCTAAATAATGAAGTCCTTACCTTTTAGCCAAAGGTTATGACACTTAACCTATGCCTAAGTAGTGGTCTTAGGGTTACCAAGCTCAGGAAGCTATTTACATTTCAAATTACTAGTAATTTTGAATCCAGTTAAATGCTATTCATTTGAGGGAAAATCTTTTTTGGAGAGAATGAAGACTGTCCTGGAGGACAGCCTGTAGTGAATGTTGGCCCACCAGGAGGAGGCGGCTCTTGTGCTGCACTAAGGTGGACACTGGCTGTGTGTCTGGCCCTGTTTAAAGGGCTTGTAACTCCACAGTCTGAGAGACCAGGAGTCAATGGAGACCCAGGTGGGATCAGGTACAGCCCACCCTTCAGCCGTGGCCTGACCTCAGTAGGACTCCCCAGGGAGGAGAAGGCGGTCCTCCCCGAGCCCTGTGTGAGATCGCTCGGGCACCTTCACCACGGCCCTGGGCTCGCAGCCCTGCAGGGGTCTGCTTGCTTCTTTCTCACTTTTCTTTCTCCTTTAATTCCCAGCCTCAGCCTATCCCCCAGCGCTGTTGACTGCTTTTCCACGTTCTGCCTGGCCTTCCACCTCCTCTGTGTTTTTGTGGCTCCATGCCGGGCTGAGCTGGTTTCCTGCCTCCTCGTCCTCCTGTTTTATTCCCCCTGCCAGGCTCTGCTCAGCACAGCTTGAAGACCTGCCTGACCACCCCACCCCACCCCGCCCTGCCACAAGGCTCACACACCAGAGGACCCTCTAATCACATTTTCACTAAAGCATCTTGCATTTTGGTTTCTGTGCCCCCGTTTGTAGCACTCCCCAGCTCAGTTCCATCCTTCTCTTTTCTCTTAACATTCATTGCTTCCTGAAGTTCACCTCTGTTACCATCTTTACTTTAGGAGTACTTAGAAATAGTTCCCTGCATGGCCTGGGGACATCTTGCACCAGAATCTCAGGGCGGGGGTTCAGAGCTTGTGAAATATGCAAGGTCTGGAGCCCCCTCCCCCATGCCCATGACCACGGAGCCAGGATCTGGGGGTGAAGGTCACAGCTCAGCTGCTCTCATGACAGTGAGGGTTGCCTGAGAACACATAGAAACATTTATTTAATATTTTACTGTTAACCAAGGATTTTTCAAATTATCATGTGACTCTCACAACAAACCAAGTTGTTTAATTACTCTCATTTTGTACATGATGAAACTGAAGCTTGAAGAAAGGTCACCCATTGTAAATATAGTCAACTAAAGTGGTTTGAAATTTATTTAACATCTCTGCTTGTTGAGGATGTAAAAGTATCCAAGCATGTCACTCTCTCCAGCAATTAACTATGTTTCACTCACTAGAGCTCAGAACCAAAAATATATTTAGTGGCCCAGCATCACACTGAGACCATATTGTTTTTCTGTGGCCAGGAGAATCCTTGTTCAGTAGTTTATTCACGTGGAGATGTTTGTTGTAGAAATGATTTACCTGTACTAGTTTGGAGTCCAAAGATATAAAAATTTCCACTGGGAACATTTTTCTTTTCCCGAAACGTAAGCAAGGTTTGGATTTCCTCTTGCACAGCAGTTTCTTTTCCTGTTTTCGTCTGTACCTCTGCATTTTCCATCCTTTCCTGCTGGAAGGTGATTCAGCATGAGGCCGGCTTCCACAACACATCCCTCCTGCACCGGTTCCCATGAGCCCCAGGCTATTTTGAAGCACTTAGACACAGACAGGGAATTAGGAGGAGGATTACAGTTGAATTTGGAGCTGTTCAGTCCTCAGGTGTTTTCTGTGGGGACAGGGCCTAGGTGTCCTCACCTTGGTCCTGCCTGGTCCCACTTTGGCACTGCACTTAGAGCTACACGAGGGAGTGGGCCAAGGGCAGAGCTGCCACTCCGTAAACTGTAACGGAGCGTGTTCTTACCAACACACATTACCTAGTAATAAAGATTAATTATTACTTTTTATAGTGATAAAATATACATAAATTTAGCATTTTAACCATTTTTAGGTATATAGTTCAGTAGCATTAAGAACATTCACATTGTTGTAGAATCATCACCACCATCCATCTCCAGAACTTTTTAATCTTCCCAAACTAAAACTCTGGACATATAAAACATCCGTGGGGCATGTTTATAACTGATAGGTCTATGGTCTTGCTAGAAATTTCAAATCAAAGGGTGAGGAATTATAGTTACTTCAAAAAGGAAATCACTTAAGAAATAATTGTCAATTGCTGATGCAGGCACTGAAGTATGAAGCCATTTTTTGGAGTTTGACAGTGAGAACCTGGTCCTTCCCTCGGGGGCTGCGTGCGGTAAGTGCACCCCAGGCCGGAAGCTGGAAGGTCCTGGCACGGGGAAGCTGCGAGATGTGGGGGTGCTCACCCTGTGTAATTTTAACAGAACTTACTAACATGGGCGCTGAGGAGGGGCCGAGCTTCTTATACCTCAGGTGGGTCTCTGAGTTAAATTCCCCCACGAAGGAGCACTTCCCAGCTCTGCCAGCCCACCACCTGCTGGGGCCTTTCTGAACTACATCCATCCACGTGCTGGGAGCAGGGGCCACATGAAGCTTCTCCACACATTCCCCACCTCCCATATGGGGTGGAGGGAATACTGAGATCCCTGCTGCTGACAGGGTGGGGACTTTGGGTAGGTGATGACGGGCAGGAACATGGAGGATATGGGACTGTGGCCCTCATCTTCAGGCTGGTGGGCTGGTCTTTTCTTTCTCAACTTCCCTCCCTCCCTCCTGGCTTGTCTTCGGTGTTTGGGACCACTGTGGGATTTGCAACATGTGACATGCTCTCCAACGTCTTGTGACCACCACCCACGTGGCCCCAGCTGGCTCTGGGCAGCTTTTGGTTTCCAGGCCCCCATGGTGAGGTCTGCTGTCTGCCCTTACCTCGGGTCCTGCTAGGCAGTGGGCTTCCATTAGGGTTGAATTTCAATTGAGGCCTCATCTTGGGGCCCCTACACAGTTCTGCCTCCAAATGCGGCTACAACAAGGCTCCCCCGAGGTGGAGGCTGAGGCCAGATGGCCTCCCTGACCACCCCACACTCTACCTCGGGGTAGGGGTGAGGGTCAGACTCAAGGAGCACCAGAAGAGAGTGTCTTACCATTCAGAAATGAGCCAAGGAGCCCATAGCTCCACGTGTATGTCTTCTAGTCACATTGCTGTGCACTGTTGTACAGGCTTTGACCTTAACACCTTCCAGGATTTTAATATTCCTTGATGACTGAATGGAAACCAGTCATGTGGTTAACACAGACCAACAACATGAAAATGTGTGTTTTTGATGTTCAGGATAATCATCAAGGTGGAGTTAGATACTGTGACCAATATTTAGATTCAGGGTTTAGGAGGCTGGTTTGTCAGCACTAGTAAGTAAACTTTGGTCTTGAAGCAAGTCTTTTCTGACCTAAACCGTTTCTCCAATAAACAATTCCTTCTGGCTACCCTCATTATCAAGTGTATATGTCTAAGCACATTTAGTTAAAAAGTGAGTCTCCTCCTATGTCAAAATCATAGGAATTGGAAATTTAAGGAATTTTAAAGATCATCTAACCCAGCTTTCTTATTTATAGGAAACTGAGACCTAGCCAGGCCAAGGCCTCCCTTAGGTCTCTGACAAATAGAGCCGTATCATGTCACAGGCATTTGTACACTTGGTTTTGTTATAGACTAAAACCTAAATGGTTTAAGTACTTTTCATGCAAATTACTTGAGAGCAAATGAAGGAACTGGTAGGAATTCATCTGTCTGACCTGCCTGCCATCTGTTGTCCTGGGCAGAAAGTTCCTGTCTGTCCTCCTTAGTGCCCGGGACTCACAGGGAGACTCCCAGCTGTCGAGCTACTGTGGTTGACTCTCAGGGTGTTTTGAGTAATGATTTCTTCCTCGTCTTCCCTCATCTTAACAGGGTCCTCCTCTAAGTTGACGAAGCCCAAAGAATCATATAGTAGGGAGGAAAAAAGAAAGATAAAAATTCTAACAGCTGTGGAAATTTTGGTAAAGTTTGCAGCAAAGTCAGTGAGAGGTCCACAGGGGCTATGGGATGTGTGCTGATTGAAAAGGGGCTTTTAAAGGGCATGTGGCCCACTTAGCATACGCATTCAGCAGCAACACCAGGCAAGAGAAACCATTTGTCGTCCAAGTCCAGTGGTTTTGTGAAAGGAATGTTCCACCTGCGTTTGTCACGGAGATGATGTGGCTGCACGAGCCCCATTCCCAGGGAAGATGGCTTGGGGTTATCGTCCCATGCAGCTCCGACAGGCCCAGACTGTGGCCAGATGTCCAGGCAGCTCCAGCCACCCTGACACTTTCTTTTGCAGGTCTTAGGGAGGTGGCTGGTTTGACACGAGGAGGTTGACAGGTTTGTTTAGTTCTGGACCCTCCTGGAGTTACTGGAGATTTGCTGAAGAAATCCTTTGAATAAGTCTTCAGTGACCTCCCTACCTATTCCTAGGCACTTCTAAAATTAAAATAACATCCTCTTTACGTTTTGCAGCTTTGCAAGTCCTCATGCACCTGGTGTTATGGAACCAGTTGATTCTCTTATATCTTCATGCTGCCAGGGTTGTTTTGCAGAGTAAGATGGGAGGAATATAAAAGAGCCTCCAAAACACCCTGGCACCTGGTAGGCTGTTCCCAGGACTAGGTGAAGGGAGCTGCAGAAATCCTGCACGTTTCACAGGGAATCAGGCATACAGTTTCTGGGTCTGTTGTTTCAGGCGGGGATTTAATGAACTCTGTTTCCTAAATGTGGATGGTGATCTTGTTGAATTGCTTGGAGACCAAGGAAGAGTTCCAAAGGCTTCAGGGCCTCCCAGAGCAATCAGGGGCATCCTTCGTAAGCACCCTTCCACTGTCAACCACCCCACCTGCCCTCCACTCCTCAAATCCATGGTCTCCCACCTGTACAACTACTCTGAGAAGTGAGGGTCCTTTTACAAAGGACCAGAGTGAGTCCCAGAGAGGCTGTGTGACTTTTCAGAGACAGATGACAGATTGGGATCCGTTCCCTCCCCATAGCTGGAGTTACAAATGAACAAGAATATGTTGCAGCTCTCCCAGGTGGTCAATACGTAGAAAATTGGACCTACAGGTTAGGGTTTCCATTTTCCTAAAGGGAAACTTGAGGAAGTGTTCTTGGACTGCAGAGTATCCTTTGGTGACAGAATGCGGACGGGAGAGAGACACACACAATAGTTCTCAGCCCTGCTGGAGTTTGACCCTCCGAGGAGGCTCTGCCACTCAGGACCCTCCCTGGCCTCCTGTGGGGTCCACTTGCCTGTGTCTAGATAGACTTTGGCACATGGGGCGGCTTCTTAGAAATGGCAGGAAGATGACTTATTTGGTTCTTCAAGTCCAGGGTCTTCCAGCTGTTAAGTGGAAAACACAGGGTGCAAAATGGTGCATATGATACACTAACCCCACAGTAAAAGGAGAGAATAGGAATCTGTGTTCACATTTGCTTGTGTTTGCATAAGTGGACTCTGGAATGATCCATAAAGTGAGTGAAAGTAGAAACCCTGAGTGGGGATGGGAGTGACTGCTAATGGGCTTGAGGTTTCTTTTTGGAGTGATGAAAATGTTCTGGAATTAGGCAGTGGTGATGGTTGCACAACTCTGTGACTGTACCAAAACCATTGAATTGTGCACTTTGCAGGAGTGCTCTCTATGGTAGACAGAGCATATGTGACGTGGTGTCTCAGTCCAGCTGTCTGACAATTCTTTAAGCAGCATTTCATTTGCCATTGAGCCTCTGCCCCGTCGTGTAAGACTGGTCGTGTTCTTCTTGGTGCTTTACCTCCTCCTCTCGGGAAGGAGGGGTCCGGCCCACTGGGACTGAGGGGGACTCAGGGACAGCACGAGGCTGTTTATCTCTCGGTGGTCTGTGGGCCATCAAGGAGGTCGACACTGAGCACGGTGTGGGTTGGGAGACTGGCCAGCCTGGTGAGCTTCTGGTGTGGTGTTAGTGGAGTAACTGGAGACAACTAAAGTCCTCTGAGTGGACTTGGAGGAAAAAGGGATTTCTTGCCCACTTTGTACTGGCCTCTGGATGAGCCATGGATGCGTTTGCCCAGCGCCCTCTGCTTGGGAAGGGCTTGCCGTTGTGTGTGTGTTGGACTCAGCTTTTTGTGCAGAGATCAGCCCCCAGCTGAGGTGGGGCAGTGGCTCTCAGTTGAGTTGGGAAGGGACCAGTGGCCAGTCCAACAAGGACCTCGATGACATTCCTCTGGGCCCCTCTGTGGTTCTCCTCCTATCTGCTTTGAGAAGAAAGAAGAAAACAGTTGGTTTGGTGTGTTGGCAAAGCCTGGACTTGAACACTGGCCATGAGAATTGCTGAAGGAGGTCAGCTCTAAATATGGGCTTTTCTGCCAATAGTTATTTTTGCTCGTTTCGATTACAGTTGTGCCTTCTGGTAACCACTGCAGTGTCGCATAAGTACAGGCTGAATCACGGCGGGCTGTGGAACCAGATCTGGGGTGGGGATGACACATGGACAGCCCCCTAGAGCTGGGTCCTCTGCCCCAGATCTGCGGGTGGTGACGAGCAGCCGAGCTGAGCAGGGCGGCGCTGGGTAATGCCAGGGCAGCTGCGTTCTGACCTGATGGCGTCATTCTTCCCACAACCTCCATTCACACCTGAAATCGTTCTTGTGCTCAGCAGCCCTAGGAAGGCCATGCCACCCCTGTAAGGACTGCATTCTGCCTTGACTCTCCCACCTGCCCGTTCCAAGGCCTGGCCTTTACCAAGTGCCTGCCCCCTGCTCTACCCTGGCCATCCCAGGACATGGCGACTGGCTGAGGACCTGTCCTCCCGAGGCACAGACCCCAGAGAGGCTGTGTGAACTCTGCCCTGTGTTGTAGTGGGAAAGCAGGTACTTGTGTTTCCTTTCTTTTTCCTACATCATAAAAACTCAAGAGTGAGAAGGTGGGGAAACAGAAAGATTCTTCCTCTGGCAAGCTAGAGGTCAGAAGAGGGACAAGGATGGATAGTGCTGGTCCTGAGTCGGGTTTGGCCACCACACAGTTTGGTGGGCTGCATGTGGAGAGGCAGCAGTGGTCTTCCTGTTGTCCTCCCTGGGAAGGTCATTTCAGGACACGGGCCAGCAGAACACCCGGCCAGGTGACTTTTGATTCCTGGGCAGGGGTTACGGGGAACAGGGTGCCGTGAGGAGGTGCCCTGAGTTCTGGGTTGCAGAAAATGTTAGAGACCCAGCTCTGGAATCTAAATCCCTGTCCCTCCAGACACCCACATGGTTCACTATCTGTACTTGACAGGGTGGGTGCGGCCTGCAGTGTGACCAGGGCACGTGACCAATGCCAGGCACCTGGAATGTGGCTCACGTTCCCCAGGGGTTACTAAGTCCTCATCGTGGCTTAAGATAAAATAGTATCTAATTAAACTGTGGCAGAGACTGAAGAAGGACAGAAATACAATAGAAGGAGAGGGATATTACTGTGTCAAAGGCAGCTCACCTGTAACCTTGAGTGTTTTTAGTTAAACTTGTTCTCTGGTATATATTATACCAGAACTTGAGTTTTTTCCCCATCAAGCTCCCTTGGAACCACCAAGGTCCTGTGTTTGCCAGGTCAGCCCTGGTCCTCAGACGTGACCAACATGGAGCACAGTGATTAAAAGTGAGTCCTAGTTCCCCAACAGCCATACAGCCTTGGGCAAGTTATCTCAGCTCCCTTGTGCCTCAGTCTTCTCGTCTGTTAAATGTTGGTCTGGGAGGATTAAATATTTGATGTTCTCATTCTCGGGCATCTCATGAGTATTAGCTATTGTCACCCACAGGCCCAGGTGGGGCTGAGGACATGAGAAAGGCGTCAGTTGCTCGGCAGGTGCTGTGGGCACAGAAAGAGGGGAGCAATCGCCTTTGCAGGGCTGGAGGAGTGGGAAGGGCTGGTGTCCCCTCTGTTCTCTTTGGCTGTCCCACAGCGCCTACATTGACGGCTAAACTGCCCTGGGGCTCCATTAGGGATGCAGGGGTTCCCCTCGCAGAAGCTGGCTATGGCTGTGAAGTCCACAGCATGCAGAATTCTTCCCACACTCCCTGTATTATGCATCCAGCCCGTGGGACACAAGTTGTGTTCATTCTGAAGCAAAACTTAAAAAACAGTAAGCTCATGTTCCACAGTGTGGTCATCACTAGGACAGAGCCTGCTGTGCGGAACCCAGCAGAGTACCCTCCGTGTGTTGCCATCCCCCACCAGGACCAGAGGGTGAGCAGGCCTGCTCCTGGTGAGGACCATGTTCCACAGTGTGGTCATCACTAGGACAGAGCCTGCTGTGCGGAACCCAGCAGAGTAGCCTCCGTGTGTTGCCATCCCCCACCAGGACCAGAGGGTGAGCAGGCCTGCTCCTGGTGAGGAGGCTTGCTGGCGTCAGGGTCACTAGGATAACTCTAGTGGATTCTTCCTCAATTTCTTAAGATGCTTCAGAAGATCAGAAAAGGTGAGATGACATTGGTCAAGAAGTAGCTTTTAGGAACCAAGGGTGAAATTTTATATGTTACTTTTATACAGTGGGAGGAGCAGCTACAGATTAATGTGCATGTGCAATGTGTGTGTACAGCTATGTGCATGCAAGGGCATGCATGCATTGAGTATGTATGCATGTGTGAGGGCATGATATGCACTGTGTGTGCATGTATGAGAGTGTGTGTGTGCACTGTATGAGTGTGTGTACTGTTGACGGTTTACATGTAAGGGTGTGTGTGCATTGAGCACGGGTGTGCATGTGTGCGGGCTTATGTGCCCTGTTTGTGGGCACGTGTGAAGGTTCACATGCAAAGGTGTGTGTGCATTGAGTGTGGGTGTGCATGTGTGAGGGTGTGTGCCCCTTGTATGTGTGTGCATGTGTGAGGGTTAACATGCAAAGGTCTGTGTTCATTGAGTGTAGGTGTGCATGTGCAAGGGTGTGTGTACCCTGCATGTATGTGTGCACACGTGAGGGTTTACATGCCAGGGTGTATGTGTGCACTGTGTGTGCATATGTGAGGGTTTACATGCCAGGTATGTGCATGCACATGTGTGTACATGCGTGAGGGTGTATGTTGTTATGTGCATTTCCCATTGTGTCCCAGGGTCTTTGATCATGTGCCTAGGTTGACTTCACCTTGGTGCGTTGTGACATTCAGGTAACTTTGAATCCAAGTTTAACTACATAAGAAGGACAATAAAAGNATGTATGTGTGCACACGTGAGGGTTTACATGCCAGGGTGTATGTGTGCACTGTGTGTGCATGTGTGAGGGTTTACATGCCAGGTATGTGCATGCACATGTGTGTACATGCGTGAGGGTGTATGTTGTATGTGCATTTCCCATTGTGTCCCAGGGTCTTTGATCATGTGCCTAGGTTGACTTCACCTTGGTGCGTTGTGACATTCAGGTAACTTTGAATCCAAGTTTAACTACATAAGAAGGACAATAAAAGTTACTTACATTAAAATTAATTTTTAAAGTCATTTCTTAATACATTAAAAATTAAGCCACCTTCTGAGGCTATAATTGCCCATTCACAAAGAATTCATGCGTGAGAAACTGCCTGTGCCGAGGGAATTGCCCACCCACCTCAGCAAAGCACATCCACACTTGCCAGATTCTCATTAATATGGTAGCTTATTCAGTGTTTTACTGGAAAAGGCCCAGGCCGAGAACCTAAAGAGTACATGACTTTTTAGTTGTTTGTAGTCTGTATGGTGTCCTGCTATACCAGAAAGAATGGCTGTCCTGGGATAGCATGGCCTGAGTCGGAAGCCAAGCTGGGAGGTTGAGGGTGTCTGCTTCACTTGCAGGTTCCTATGCAGGTCTGAGCTCCAGCACAGCAAGCCTGTGAAAATGGCCCGGGGGACGAGCCTGGCAGAGGCATCTGTTTACCTTTTCTGCTTTCCATGTTCCCACCAGTGACTTTAGCTTCTCCACTGTGCCAGTAGATAAGTTGTTTTCTGATTTGACTAGATCTTGGTGTGACTTTGAGCGAGGTGCCCCAAGCTGTTTTGAGGCAGTCGAGCCTGTGTGGAGGGAAGCCGCGTGTCCACAGTGCAGCAGAAAGGGGAGGTAGAGTCTTGTGGTCAGCAGGCTGTGTGGATTCTGCCTTTCCGTGGCGCTAGGAACAGGCGCCAGCTGAGCGTCAGGCCTGAGCATCATCCCTCTCAAGGCTGTTCACAGTGACAGAACTTCACTGTCAACTCTCACTATGTTGCCTTAATTTCTTGTGGCTTATTTCTGCCTTGTAAAGGAAGAAGATAATTTTATTTTATTTTTTTTAAATTATTTTTATTTTGTCAATATACAATGTAGTTGATTATTATGTCCCATCACCGAAACCTCCCTCCCTCCTCCCTCTCCCCCCTCCCACCCAAGTGTGTCCCCTCCATTTGCTTGTTGTAAGAACTTCAAAAAAAATAATAATAA
>NW_007730651.1:156287-176194 GCF_000696425.1 Galeopterus variegatus
TATTCTGATCAATTTTCAGATCTTCTAGTTCTCCAAATCTTTTTTTTTTTATTATTATTTTTATTTTGTCAATATACAATGTAGTTGATTATTATGTCCCATCACCGAAACCTCCCTCCCTCCTCCCTCTCCCCCCTCCCACCCAAGTGTGTCCCCTCCATTTGCTTGTTGTAAGAACTTCAAAAAAAATAATAATAATAATTGTGGTTGTTATATCTTCCTCTCCCCCCCAGTCACTTATCTGATAAAGGTGCTACTGGAGTTAATGAAATAATGTTGCCAAATTACTGACAGCGTCTGAGAAGCAAGGTCCTGTGTCTGTGCATAGTGTCCATTAAAACTACAGCTATTAACAGGTTCACTTTGCCACCCTTCCCTCTGACTGCAGACTGAAGGTAAAGGCAGACGTTTTGGGGGTACCCCTGAACTGCTGCTCCTTCCCTCTGCAAGTCCGTGGGTGCTGTGCAGGAGCCAGAGCAGAACAATCTGGAATGACTGAAAGTGCTACCTTTATTACAAAAATGGAAGCAATTGAAAGTTGTCAGAAGAAAAAAGAGCCCTCAGCAGAAATGTATGGTGACTGTGTCCAGAAATGCATTCTAAGTTCCGTTGTGATTCAAACACCACACCAGTGCCTGCAGGCAGCCAGGGCAGCCCAGCCAGACTCCCAGGCCGTTGCTCCCGAGTACGGCTCTCCACCAGGGGCCCAGACTAGCCCACATAGCCAGCATGCATTTCCTGGTAACAGCCCTGTCCCCTGCACACTAAAGACAGATAGTAAGGTAAAGGTAAAAACTTCCAGATTGTGATTTATTACTGTATAGATTCTAGTCTAATTAAGAGAAGGAGAGTAGATTTAAAACAGAGAAAAATTTAGACTCTCTCATTAGAAAAAAGCACCATGCCAGGAGTCTCTGGGACCTAGTGTTTCTTTTTTTCCCCCAAAGCTGGAAGGAACTTTTTTTTTTTTTTTATAAAAGCTATACTGAGATATAATTGACATTCCAGGTCATTCACCTACTTAAATTATCAAATCCAGTGTTTTTCAATCTATTCACAGACCTGTGCAGCCATCACCACATTCGGTTCAAAATACTCTCATCACTCCAGAGAGAAGTCTCTGTGCCATCAGCTGCACCCCCATTCCTTCCACCCCAGACCCTGGCAACCCTAACCTACTCTCTGTCCCTAAAGACTTTCCTCTTCTGGACATTTCACGTAAACGGGCTGGCAATACATGGTCTTCTGTGTCTGGTGTCTTTCACTGAGCATGGTATTCTCAGGTCTGTCTGTGTTGTAGCATGTGTCAGTGCCTTGTTCCTTCTAGTGGCTGAATAATGTCCCATTGTTTGGAGAGACCATGTCTTATTTATCCATTCATCAGTTGATGGACATTTGGGTTGCTGCTACCTTTTGGCTGTTGGGAATGATGCTGCTATGAACACTCACACACAAGTTTCTATGTGGCCATATGTGTTCTACTCAGTTCCTCAAAACGTTACATATAGAGTTACCATGTGACCCAGCAACTCCACTTCTAGAGAGAGTTTTACTTCTCGCCTCGATCCCTCTTATGTCTTTTTCTTGTCTAATTGCTCTGGCTAGGACTTCCAGCACAATGGTGAATAGAAGGGGTGAGACTGGACACCTTCGTCTTATTCCTGCTGTCAGGGGGGGCGTCCAGCCTCTCTCCACTGAATGTGACCTCAGCTGTGGGTTTTTTAAATGGCCTATATCTGGCTGAAGATCTGGTGTTCTTTTTCACATCAGGGGCAAATGCATCTGGGAGTGGTTTTTAACTTCACCTTGTTTGGGAAATAAAAAGGATGAAAATATGGCTACTTGACCACTGACTTATTTACAGGAAGAAAGTCCCTGAAAACAGAGTTCCAGGTTTCAACAGTACCATCGTCCTCACCCAGCACTGGAACGACTGTGCCAGTTGGTGTCTGCACACGTGGTTTCGCTGTGTGCATTGCTCTCGCTCAGACAAAGACATCTGAGTTGACTTTCTGACTTAGGCAATGTCAGCTTCATACCAAAGCTTTATTTACAGGAAATATTCATTGTATTTTCCATTGTGTTTTGTTTAAAAGTTGTATAGAAATCATGAAGGCTGGTTTTGATCTAGAAGAGTCATTATGACTAGTTTTTCTAAATTCATACCTTCGCGGTCTGGGAAGTGGCGAGTGCTGAAGCCAAAGGAATGTCTGCAGGGACAAATGACGGGTTTCTCCCAGCTCCGGAGAACAACACAAAAGATGAAACGGATTCCCAGTCAGACGGCACTGGAGAGGGCCTGTCCCTCTTGCACCAAGCTCGGGTTGTGTGCAGCAGGCAGGGGCGTCCACTCTGTTCCAAGTCGTGGGGAGTCAACCGAGCCCACCCTGCCCCTTCTGACTGGCATGTACCTCAGGAGACCATCTCAGCCTGAGACCCACCAGGGCCATGCAAGTTGTCTGGCTGTAAAGGAAAGAGATAGATGCTGGTAGTTTTTGTCTTTCGGTTGTTTTAGAACACTTAGGAAGATTGGCATAGTTTTCAACTGTCTGTGTGTGGCTTTTCTTTTGCCCTGTGCTCATTCCTGGCTTGTTTTGCAGAAATCTCTCCCTTGGTCTCTTGCTGTCTCTCACATTAATAGGATCTCCATTTCTTCCTTAATTTTCCCACAGATGCCTCATTCAGACAGGGAGCATGAGGCAGTGAGCTGGGAAGCTGGCCCCGCAGTGCACCCTTCTGTTCATGTCTGCTGGGCGGGCCGTGGGGCAAAGCACTGCCCACCAGCTGGCCCCTCCGCAAGGTGACTGCACCCCACCAGGAGCTACATGGGGAGAAGGCAGGCTGCGATGACTTCTGGCCAGTGGGTGTGTTGCTTGCAGCTTTTTGGCACATGTAGCTTCATCCAAATATCCAGCCCCGTACCCATTACTAAAAAATACAACTAACATCAGTGCTTCGTGCAGGTGGGATGATGATGCTGGGATGCTGGTAGATTCAGATTCAGGCTGTTTCCCTCCCAGATGACTTCTAGGTAATTGGAAAAAGTGTTGGATTAGCGCCTTTTTTTTTTCCTGTGAAAGCTATTTGTATGCATTTTTGTCTTTGTTCTCAGAACACATTGTCCAAAAAAACTAACTCAAAGTGTGAATTAATGTTTAGTGTGTATTTCCAAATAATATTGGAAATAAATTCAGAGCTGAGGTATCAGAACACAGGAAGGCTGATTCCTCGGCCATTAGCAAATAAAGACAAATAAATGTGTTTACTTTTCTATCAGTGAAAGCTAATGGTTTTTGAAGTGCAGTTCTGGGATCTAAAGTCCTTCCAGGCCATTGCTGGCAGCTGTTGTGAGTGTGTGTGTGTCTCCTGTACAGACCATCATCAGTGAGGAGGAGGGGCGCTGAGAACTGGCCTGGGGTGAAGGGGCTGGCCCTGCATGTAACAAAGCTAGTGTCAAGGTGTCACTGGGCCAGCGCCTCCCCAGGGAAGGTGGATCTGGGGCCAGGCCCACTTGAGATCACAAGTCCCCATGGAGCTGAGCAGCACTGTAATCATGGTGTGATAGGGAGAGTTACATTTGAAAACAAGATTGTCCTTCTGAAAACATGCAAGGGCAGCTGTGTACCCAGCTGTAGGTAGAGTCAGAACCCCAGGGACTGGCTGGGTGTGTCTGGGGAGGCTCCCAGCAATGCCTGGGGGCACTGATGTGGATCAGAGGGTCTTCCTGCTACTGTGCTGCTGGGGAGCCTGGGGAGCCTTGTGAGACCAGAGTCCCTGCCCCAAGAAGAGGGTTGTGCTTCATACCAGTCTGCAACCGAGCCTTGTGTGTCCCCACCTGCCCCACTGGCTGTCATGCCCACATCCTGCCTGGCTCTGCTGCCTGAAACTCCACAAGCAGAAGCCTCAGGTGAGCATGTGCTCTTCACCCCCTCAACACCTGGGCTGCCGAAATGTATTGCCACGAGTGAGGTCACACTCCTGACACCTGGGATCAGGTGGGCCATTCCCTTCCGGGCCCTAGGGCTCCCAGCCAGGCTTCCGTGTCACTTTTCCATGGAGCATTTAACTTTCTGCAGAACTCTGAACTTTTATCATTATCAGAGGCACAGTGGGACATGCTCGTCAGACCTTTGCCTCCCTAGACAGGCAGGACCAGGAGCCAGCAGCTCCCCATCCCCAAGGGCCAGCCCCTCTGGGTGGGCCCAGGCAGCTCATCGGCCTGGAGCCATCATGAGGGTTCACT
Source organism: Galeopterus variegatus (assembly GCF_000696425.1). Lineage (NCBI taxonomy): Eukaryota > Metazoa > Chordata > Mammalia > Dermoptera > Cynocephalidae > Galeopterus > Galeopterus variegatus. Next base: position 160,531 of record NW_007730651.1, read on the forward strand.
GGCTTGCCAACCAAAACGTAGCCAATTTTAGGGTCATTTGGATTTTGCATTACCCAAGCCATTTGCTTCTGGGTAATAAATAAGTGTTGTGGCAGATTTCACTTGGCTGCTCTGTGGGGTGTCAACGACCACAGCCTCGCATGACCTGTGTCATGGCCTTCTCACCAGGCTCACCTGGGCCCCTCGCAGCTCCCAGGCGTTTCTCCTGCGACTCCGCGTCTTTGTAGGGACAGCTGCCACAAGCCCTCCCTGGGTGGCTTGGGTGGGATCAGTGGCATTTCCTTGGGGCCTCCTGCCTCCTGTCAGCCCTTCTCCAGGGGTTTGGGGGCCGTGACCCAGGGCAGGCAGGACACCCGCGAGGGGCGGGCGTGGCCTTGTTTCCCAGCAGAAAGGCAGCCCCTGGGTAAAAGGCGTGACTGCAGCCAGCCGCCGGCCGTGCGCAGCTCCCCCCTTCGTGGCCCCGCAAAGACGTATGGAATGGGACACTGTTGTCGTGGTTAGCGCTCTCTCGCTGGACGTGCTCTTGTGACCGTCTCTGCGCAGGGAGCCGCCTCCTTCCAGGAAGAGGAGCCGCGGCACGAAGCCCGCAATCCGCAGTGGGAGGAAGGGGCTGGGCGGGGAAGGACCCGCGGACCGTCGCCGCCCCTCTTCCTCCCACAGACGCCGCCAGGCCCCAGGACCCCAGCGGGGATGTGCTCGCGGCTCTGCGCAGCGCGTCCTCCCCGGGGGTCCTGGAGTCCGGGAACAGAAGCCCGTGCGCTGCGGCCGGTGGCGCGGGAGGGACCGGACGCGTGGGCAGGGCAGGGTCGGGGGAGCTCGGTGAATGCCCGGGAGGCACCGAGCGCTGCCGAGGCCATTGGGGGGGGACGGGGTAGGTGACGTTTTTGTGGCGATCGTGCGGCTTCCCATAACATCAGCACTGGCAGGCCACGTGGATACAGCCCAGGTCTCCCCAGTTTCCCGGCGCTCAGCCTCCGGTGCCGGCAGTTTTTAGGAATTAACTACAGCTGTGTCTGGTAAAATTGGACACACAGAAAAAAGTCAGTTTCCCATCCACAGCCAGACCCGCTGTTTCCTTTCATCGGTCTGTTTACTGTTCCACTGTAGGAGAGTGTAGCTGTGTCTGGTAAAATTGGACACACAGAAAAAAGTCAGTTTCCCATCCACAGCCAGACCCACTGTTTCCTTTCATCGGTCTGTTTACTGTTCCACTGTAGGAGAGTGTCTGGCTTGCACTAAGTGCTCTCCCCACCTGTTAATACATTAATGAATGAACAGACAGACAAATGCACAAACGATCACTTTGAGTTTCTACAATGAACATTTTTACTTTGGCAAAGGGGCTTGGGCCTTTTTGACATTCTCCTCCTTCATTACCCAGTGCAGGAGTCAGAACACCTAGGTCCTGCCAGCACCTACTGGCCTCCAGACTCAGTTTTCCCCTCTGTCAAAGAAAGGTGTCATTGGCCTCGGTCTGTGAGAGGACGGGTTTGGCGGTGAACTTGGTGCAGCACAAAAGGTAAGGGCACAAGGCACAGGCTTGGGGTACCACTTGGGAGTGAGCAGTGCAGACTCATTTTATAGATGTTGGAGCTGGGCTCAGAAACGGCTAACAGCTCACCCAAGGCCGGCAGGCTTCAGGCAGTGGGCAACAGCTCTGGGCTTGGACCAGTCTTCCCTGACTCTGCAGATTGCTTTTCCCTGCATCCTGAAGCCATAAATCTGAGAAAACTCGTAACCTGGGAACTCAGTCTGGTTGGAGAAGTCCAGGTACTGTCCCAGGACTAACCATGCAATGGCTTTTACAAGGCAGTGGCCATCGGCTTTGAAAGGGTTTCACCAAACCCCACAGGGAGCAGTCCTGGGGCCTCCCCAAACTTGGGCCTCGTTTCCTTTTGACAGAGGAATGTGTGCCAGAGTCAGCTTTATTTTTACTTTAAGGTGCTTTCAGGAAGTGGGCACTGTTTGAAGAAACTCACTTAACAGAAAAACTCAATGTCAGTTTGTGCTTTCTCCCTCTTTTCCAGGTGGTATCTGCTCAGGGCCTGGCCGCCCTTCCCTTCCCAAGCAGGTTGGTTTGGTGTCTGGCCTCAAACCACCCACCCCCCAGCAGTCTCAAGTCTTTCCTTCTCCGTGATAGACTGTTTCAGCACCCAGTGCAACATGTTTACTGACATGCATCACACGCATGTAAAGTTAGGGAAGCTGGTGGCTGAATGTGATAGCCCTTAATTTCTTAAATTAGGACTTGATATATTAAATAGTTGGTTTGTTCATTTTCACATCACGCTGGTTCTGGACAGTTTCTACTAATGGCTGGTATTCAGGGTTAGACCACTTCCCCCAGGCCGACAGAAGAGTGCTTACAGGCCTGGACCCAAGCACAGGGTGATATTTATGTTTCTGTTTTTTGTACCAGGGCAACAGCCACTATCGTTTGCTGCTTTACTTAGAAATGCACAGGGACATGACTTTGGATTAGGAAATGATTTCTTAAATATAGCAGTAAAACCACAAGCAAGAAAAGAAAAAATAGACAAACTGGACTTCACCAAAATTAAAATTTGTTGTTTGTCAAAGAACACTAAAAAGAAGATAAGACATCCCAGAGAATGGAAGAAAATATTTGCAAATCATGTATCTTAAAAGGGACTCGTATACGAAGATGTAAAGAATACTCACATCAATAATAAAAAAGAAATAATCCAGTTGAAAATGGGCAAAAAATCTGAATAGACATTTCTCCAAAGAAGATGTACAAATGGCCAATAAGCACATGAGAAGAAGCTCAACAGCACTAGTCATCAGGGAAATGCAAATCAGAACCACAGTGAGATGCCGCTTCCCACCCACTCTGGTGGCTAGAATCAGAGACAGACCAAAACAGATGTCAAGAATGTGGAGAAATCAGAACCTGCTTACACTGCTGGTGGGAATATAAAATGCTGCAGCCACTGTGGAAAACAGTCTGGTAGTTCCCCCAAAAAGTTAAACACAGAATTACCATATCACCCAGTAAGTCCACTCCTAGGTGAATTCACCCCAAAAGAAAGGAAAACACGTGTTCACACAAAAATTTGTACACATATGTTTGTAGCAGCATTATTCACAATAGCCAAAAAGTAGAAACAGCCCAAATGTTCATCAGTGAGTGAATGAATAGACAAATGTGGTCCATCCAAAGGAATATTATTCAGCCTTGAAAAGAAATTTATACAATGTGGATGAACCTTGAAAACATTATGCTAAGCAAAAGAAGCCAGACACAAAAGGCCACCTGTTGTATGGTTCCATTTACATGAAAGGTCCAGAATGGGCAAATCCATAGAGACAGGAAGTAGATTAGTGGTTGCTGGAGGCATTGGCAGGTACAGGGTTTCTTTCTGGGGTGAGGGACATTTTGTAAATAGATAGTGGTGGTTGTTCCACAACATTGTGAACATACTAAAACCACTGAATTATACACTTTAAAATGGTTAAAATGGTGAATTTTATGTTATGTAAATTTTATCTAAAAAATCTTTTTAATTAAATGCACAGGGAACATGGGTTTGTGGGCTTGGCAGGCAGGCAGTGCCCCCTGCTGGCTCCACCGGGACTGGGACAGGAGCAGGGCTGGTGCTTGGCTGTCTCCTCTTGTTTCCTGTCCCAGAGATTGTCCTGGAGAGTGACCTCTCTAGAGGAAGGAGCGTGGCCTGGCAATGCTGGCTAGCCAGGGCAGTGGCCACTGGACGATCTTCTTTCCTGAAAAGATTACCATTGGAAGAGACATACCAAATATTGGCGGTGTTAACCTACAAGTAGACTTACAGCCCTTGGGGTTTTTTTAATTATTATTTTTGCTTCTATTTTTTTCTCTAGTGAATACCGATCACTTCGGTTGATTTTTTTAATAGAGGGAAATAATAGAGAACCAGAACCAAAACAAGATGTCTTTTAAATGTTTCCAATGAAAATTTAAACCCCATTCTCCTAATTTCTTTCCTGTATCTCCTCTTGTGTCAGGATCCTCTCCTCGTCCTCAGCTTCTTAGTTGGGGATGGTGTCAGCAGAATGTTCCAGAGGCAGGTGCACAGACTGGCCCTCACTATGCTTTAGTCCACTGTGCCCAGAAATAGGATCCTGAAGTAGGTTAAGAATTTATATGCTCTAGGGTCTCTTTCTCCTGTATTAGTGGAAATAAAATGTTGCTTAAAAGGTACAGAAAACACTACTTAGGTGAAAACTAGTACTTTGTGTATGTGTTATTTTTGTTTTTGTTCTGCCAAAAGAAAGCTTATTAAGCACATTTCAGCTTCCCTGAAATCTCACGTGAGGAGAACTTATTTTGTAAAAATGTGTTTTAAAATGAAAGGCGGTGGGGGGTGGGTGATCTTATTAGCAAGTGTTCCTGAAGGTGCCTCTGCCTTTCCTCCTCTGACGACTGAGTTGCTCCCTTCTCCTCTCCACTTCCGAGCGCCTCCTGGGCACGCTGTGTCCCTCCTGTTTTCAGATCCCCTGTGCTGCTTGTGAGCACTGAGCAGACAGGTGTGTCCCAGCCCCCCACCCCGCCAGGTGTGTGCTTACCTTAGTATTTCCCCATGTCTGTCTAGACCAGTCATGGGTGGAGCCTCAGATACATGAGATACATGTATGAAACACTGTTCTGCATTGCAGGGAGATGGGCTACTGATGGTAAAGAACAGAAGATTTTCAGTGACTTAGTTTACCAAAAGCAGACTGCAGTCACTTACTTGATCAGAGGCTGGCTTGGGGGTGGGGATGTGATAGCCACCTGAGGCTGCTGGCCCGTGACATGACTGTGGCAGGTAAGCCGCTGCAATACAAATTGAACACACAATCCATGTCCCAAGAAGCGGGAAGCTGGGTGGGGGGCAGAGGTGTGAGTGAGCTGGGAAGAGGTGCCCTGTGGCCCTACCTATGCAGCACAGAGGCTGGCTTGGGGGTGGGGATGTGATAGCCACCTGAGGCTGCTGGCCCGTGACATGACCGTGGCAGGTAAGCCGCTGCAATACAAATTGAACACACAATCCATGTCCCAAGAAGCGGGAAGCTGGGTGGGGGGCAGAGGTGTGAGTGAACTGGGAAGAGGTGCCCTGTGGCCCTACCTATGCAGCGCCACCCCTCCCAGGCTCAGGGGCCCTGCTGCAACAGGTGGCAGTCATATGGCAACAGTCAGAATTACTAAGGACAGAGCCCTGCCGACCACCCTCAGCACATTCTCAACCAACTGAATCATGTCCTGAACAAGCCTCTGGGAGACGTCAGCTCCAGGACCACCCAAGAGCCTGTTGGGCAGAAACAGGAAGAAGAGCTGGGGGAAGAAGGGACCACAGACAGAGAACAAGTCACAGAAGACACCTCTGTGCTGGTTAGAAACTGGTCTTGTCATCTGAGAAGCTCCTGTTCCTGGACCCCTGTTGGGGGGCCTCAGCTACCTGCCTGGACGGCACAGCTCAGAAGAGCAGCATCCCTTCCTCATGGCGAGCCAGCTGTGGTCAGACCACAGGTAGCAATTGACGGAAGAGCCACCACGGAGCCGTCCCACAGCACCAGGGGGCCTCCATGTGGGGCGGTGCTGTGTGGTTGCAGGCAGGCGGGTCCTGCCTCCCTCACCTAATATGCTATCGCCTTCGCCATCAGCCTAGGCATCCCTGGCCTTGATGGGAGTTGTTCCCTGCTGAGGATGATCCCCTCGAGGACATGCGTTGAGTCTCCTCGCAAGCCCTTCAGGAGCTGATGCCTGTGAAGGTGCAGCACAGGGCAGGTCAGACCTTCTCTGCCTGGGTTTTTGTCATCTGACATTGTACTCTGAAGCGCACAGACCAGCCTCCCAGAGAGGAAAACAAGAGGACCGAAACATGTGTACCTCCAGTGATGGCCTTGTTTTCTCACTGGACCCATGCCCTGGAAGGGGCCCTGGGACAGCATCCACCCACAGCACCCAGGAGGCCGAGGGGCCAAATGCCCAATTCAGAGCAGGAGGAGATGTTTGTTGGCTCTGAAGGAAGGAGCCTCAGGGTGAGCAGACACCAGGCGGGAAGAGGCAGCCTGATGGTCGAGACGCTGATCAGACCCTGGCTAAAGCCTGTCCAGCCCTGGTGTTTTCAGCTCCATGAGCCACAGTTGTCCTTTATCACTGGAGCTGTTTACATCCAGAAGACCCAAACAGATTCACTTCCTTGCACCTTATTCTGCACATGCTTTGAAGCACTTCTTAAAAATGCATATTAAACTTCCTTTTTGACCTTGAAACCAGCCCCGATAAAAGCAAACACATTGCCTTCATGTGCTTTAATGAGCCAGACACTCCCCAGCCTGAACCAGAGCTCAACAAATCTGAACATCTTGGCACTAGTGTTAAGGATGGTGGAAATCCTAACTCAGAATGACATCCCAGGACCTTTGTTTCCTGTTGATGGGGGTGGGGGGCAGTGAAAAACAGTGAAAATGGCCTCTCGTCTGAGTAGGTCCTAATACTGAACACGGCCCTCGCCTTGCAGGGTGGCACATTCTGACACTCAAATCAGATTAGCTGGGAATAAAGAGGGACTGGATGCACCTGTTGGTCAGCTTCCGGTGGCCACCATCCAGAGGACGACGTTTTAGTGCAGTCCCAGGTGGCTCCCTTTGAGGGGTGCATCCTCTAGGACTGTCTGACTCATCATTTTGAGCACATATGGGCTGGGGGATTGAGGGAAAATAGAGTAAGGAAATAGGTCTTAATGTTTCAAAACAAAGTTTTGGGGAAAAGGTAAAACTGCCAGGGAGTTTTGAGATTCCTTGTTAATATTTGGCACATTTTGTTTTTCAACTTACGTAGCAGACTTCAAAAATGTTGACATTTACGTTGTCTTAAGAAGAAATCTTGTTGTGGCTTGTTTTCTGATCCAGTGGTGTAGTTCTTGCAGAATATTTCTTGTATGTGTCTGCATGTTGTTTAATTATGAACAGGGAAGCTGTTTGGTCTTAACTCTCCTGGACAAGCTGGGGCTGGCAGAGGTGCTTTAACAGGCCGCGCTGGTCTGGTGAGTGGAGCCTCCAGGTCTCTCGTGGGGTGCGTCGTAGGCTGTGCCACTTCCTGTGTGTTTGGCCCAGCGATTCTTCCAGATGACCACGTGGTATGCAGTGTAGCAGACTCACAGTAGCTCATCTCTGATTCTGGAATAGAGTCTGGCTAATTAGTAAGCTCATCTTCTTGATGCTTTAAAATCGGCTAATTAACCCTGGAAGGGAAAGAGACTTTCTCATTTCACGTGATGAAAAACCGACTGAACTGGCAGTAAAGTGAATGGTTTAAGAACGAGGAACATCACGAGTCAGACTGAAAGATCAGGAATTTGGGGTGGGGGTGGGAAGGATGTCAGGACAGGAGGGGCAACGTGCCAGTGCCTGGTAAATCTGTCTCTTCCTGGGCCCCAATGTGTTGGATTCTGTAGAAAAAGCAGAGGAGCTGCTGAGGAGGGGTCTGCACTGTGGTCAAGCACATAAACACAGGGGGGTCCCTGCCATTCTGATCCCTTCTCCAGTCCCATGCCACCAAGGGGGACAAAACGGTGCCTTTGTGCCTCGGTTTCTGCATCTGTCTGGTGCTTCCCTTGTTGAGCCATTACAGGAATCAAGTGGAAGGCTGAGTGCAGGTCCAGTGCATTCTCCACACTTCTGAGCTGTCGTCATCCCTGCGGCTCCTACAGTGAGGACGACTGGGCTCGAGAGGCATCTGGCCATGTGGGCAGGGATGTCTGGAGCAGGAGAAGCTGGCAGGGAGGTGTGGGCAGAGGGCATGTGTCAGGCGGGGTGGGGGCTACCTGCTGCCCCACCCTTCACATATGGACCGGAAACTGGCTTTGTTGGGACTTCCTGGTGCCATGACCTCATGGTTTGCTTTCTGCTGGCTGCACGAAGCCTGACTCTGACATATTGTTTCCTGATGAATATCTTGGGGGCTACCTGCTGCCCCACCCTTCACATATGGACCGGAAACTGGCTTTGTTGGGACTTCTGGTGCCATGACCTCATGGTTTGCTTTCTGCTGGCTGCACGAAGCCTGACTCTGACATATTGTTTCCTGATGAATATCAGCTCCTGAGCTGTTTGTTTACAGGTGGTGTCAACTGCTGGGTACTACAAGCAGACACACAAGATCATTCCTGTAACTGCAAGTCAAAGCTAACATTGATGGAGTTTTCTTAAATTTGTTTTTGTGGTTGAGTGAGGATGTGCAGGACACTGGCGTAATTTCACACTGCTAAGGGTGGCAAGACAGATTATGTTACAGTACACACCGAGAGTCTTCACAAAGAGCTCACCAGCTGACCTGGGAATTTACCTTAAGGAAATAATCAGAGATGTACACAGAGCTGTCTGCCCGGGGGTTTCCACCTCATTGTTATTTGTAAGATCAAACTAAATGTCCAACCACAAGAGATAAGTTAAAAATTCAGGCAAATCCATATATTGGAATCTTATGTAGCTGTTAAAAGTGTCTCAGAGCAGAATATTTACTGACCAAATGTTCCTAATACACAGCATTAATTAGAAAGCATCATATCAAACATGCTGTATGACTGACACACACACAGAAACACCAGAAGTCAGCGTTGTCATCCTAAACTGTGGGGATTCAGATGATTTTATGTTATGTTGTGTGTGTGTGAGCATGTATTACTTCTGTAATCAAAAAATTGTTGTGTTATTTAAAACACACCAACCACCAAGAAGGGCAATGGTAAGGAAAACAGAGTGTCCTTCCAGACGAGGATCCTCCCAATTCCATGTGAGGTGGAGCTGTCTGGGCTCAGACAGCACCCATCATGGTCTCTGTCTGACTCTTCCTGGCCTGCACAGACCCTGGTTCCTTCCGTGTATGAGGTGGTAGGTCACGGTAATAGTGGTAGTGGTTCATGCGCAATCTGCTCTGAGTCAGCTGGTGAGGGTAAGAGGAAAAGGGCCCAGAGTGTGAACTGCTCTGCCATGGACAGGCTCTGTGAGCCCCACCTCATGTCTCCTAGCTTCTCCATCACCCCCCGACCGTCCCAGCACTGCCACCTCAGTGCTGCATAGTGAGACACAGCCTGCTCACAGGACCCCGGTATGTAGGGCATTCTTGGTACCCCAGCCCACCACCTTCTCTTTGGCTGCTAGAAGAGGTTGCACCTCCAGGTGGCCTTGGGTCCACCTTCAGCTCTGTGTCATCTTGAACGTGTCTCTGGGCTCAGACTTCAGATCCATGACACCAGGATCCTTTTTCCCTGTTCTTCTTTCTTCAACATGATTGTTGATGTTCCCAGTTCCAGGAGACAAGCACAATGGCTGAGGCTGAGCAGAGACAATTCTCCAGGTAGACACATTGCCCGGAACTTACCAGGCAGTCCTGGCTTTACATAATAAATGGCAAAACTGGTAATGTTCCAGCCAACTTTCCCCCAGGACAGCGGTGGAGGACACCTCCCCCACCCCCACTGCCTGGACACGTGGCCAGCACTCCTGATGGCAGGTGAGAGATGCTGTGTCTCATTGGTGTGTGTGTTTTCTGTGGGAGTGGGGACACCAGGGACACTGAGGAACATGGACCCAGTTGTCCACAGCAAGGAGGCCGGTGGGGCTCTCCCCATCCTATCTCATTGGGAAGCATCCCTGAAACGTGGGGCCCCACAAGGGGCTGTGAGCAGGAGCAGGGCAGCTCCCGTGCCCACCATTCTGGCCTTACCATCTCCCTGTTGAGACACGGGAGGGGCTGGGGCACCACAGGGCAGGCAAGAGGCGCCGAGGAGGAGGAGGAAAAACGGCTCCTGCTGCTCAGAGGGTGGCCTTGGACCCACAGAGCCACACCCCCTGAATGGATCTCACCTGAATGGAGGCTGGTAGGCACAGTGAGGTTAGAGAAACCCTGAAACCATCCTCCCAAGAGGGGCAGAGGAAGCTCTAGGCTCCACGGGGGGTGGGGGTGGGGTGACTCTGTGTAAGCTGCAGTTAAACTCCCCGTGACCAGACCCCAGCTTCACTGTGAAGTAGGCAGGTGCAGGAGAACAAGTGCCACCCCCACCCCGGAGGCTAAGCTCCTGGTTACTCTGCCACTGCGTCAGGACCGTTCCTCGGGCGCTTACCTCCTTCTGGAATCACATATTTCTTTGCTTGTCCTTTGTGCATTTGCGTGACAGCCTGCCGGCCCCACAAGGGCAAGATCAGTGTGTGTCTGTTCGGGTAGCACTTCTTCCCTCAACAGAGCACAAGCTCCTGAGAGCAGGTGCCACTCTCCTGCCACGCTTCTCTGTTCCCGTAGCCTGGAGCCACACCTGGTGCAGACGCCAAATAAATATGAACCTGAGTGAGTGGGTGGCCAGGAGTCCAGTGGAAAATATTTTACAATTATAAGCTCTCAACTTCAAATCCCCTTGTTTATATTAATTCAGCAAGCGTTGACTCTGTTTCATAAGTTCAATCTTTGACTTCCCATCAGCTCCTGTCTTTGCTAATTGTGAAGTAAATATTTAAGTGTGTTCAGAGGAACTTAACAGATGATGCTGGTGAGGAGGTCTCTGTGGGTCTGTGATTGGACAAATATTTACTGGGGACCTCTGCGTGCTGGCACGGGAGCACAGAGACAAACCAAGACAAGTATGGGCCCTGTGCTCAGATCACAGAGTCTGTTGGGGAGTGTATGAGTCCGATTCTGTTGTTTATAACAGAATACTTGGAACTGGGTGATTTGTAAGAAAACAAAATCCTATTGCTTACAGTTTCAGAGGCTGGGAAGTCCAGAGTCCAAGGAACGTATCTGGTGAGGGCTTTATCCTGGTGGTGACTACAGTGTTCAAAATGGCAGAGCAGAGAGAGAGACTCTCATGTGCACCCTTTTAAAGCCCTCAGAACCACACCCCTGACCATTATTATTAATCCATTCACTACTGCATGGTCCTACAATCTAATCACCTCTTCAAGGCCCCACCTTTCAATTACCATAATAGGAATTCCCACCCTCAACAGTTACAGTGAGAATGAAACTTCTAACATGTGAACTTTGGGGGACACAATTCAATCAATCCACAGCATTCCACCTCTGGCACCCATGTCCTTCTCACAGATACATGCATTCATTCCATCCCCAAAGTCTTAACTTGTTTCAGCTCAAAAGTCCAAAGATCAAAGTTGCATCTATGAAATCAAAACAAGTTATCTACTGCTAAGGTACAATGGTGGGACAAGCATAGGGTGCATATACCCATTCAAAAAGAGAGAAATAGGCCGAAAGAAATGGGTAACAGGTCCCAAACAAGTCTGAATCCCAGCAGGGCAGGCATTAAATCTCAAAGCTGTCGAATCATGTACCTCGACTCCATGTTCAACATCCTCTGCACGCTGTCTGGGGCAGCTCCACTTCTATGGCTTTCCTGGTCTCAGGTGATGCTTTAGCTGTCATAGGCTGGCATTGCATGCTGGTAGCTCCACAATTCTGGGATCTCCATGGCAGTCCTGCTCCCATGGCTCCACTAGGCATGGTATTGATGGGGTTTCTTTGCTGCAACTCTGACCACACATTTCCTCTTGGCATCGCTCCAGTGAAGGCTCTGTGCAGTGAATCTGCCCCGGTGACAGATCTTACTGGGCCCCCAGATTTTTCCTATATATCCTTTGAAATTATGGTGGAGGCTCCTAAGCCTTCACAGCTCTGGCATTCTGTGAGCCTGCAAACTTAACACTGCATGGAAGCAGCAAAGGCTTCCAGTTTGTATTTTGCAAAGCTGTAGGTCCAGCCAAACCTAGGGCCAATTTAGCCCCAGGTAGAGCAGCCAAAGCAGTCAGGGTGCTGATGTGGAAAGCAGCATCCCAAGGTGGCCCTGGGCAGTGAGCCTGTGGAGGGTGCCTCAGGCCTGTTCCCCTACACCATTCTGTCTCCCTAGGTATCTGGGCCTGAAATCAAAGGGTTGGCCCCAGAGGCTTCTGCAATGCCTTCAGGGCCTTTTTTCCCTTCTCTTGATAGTCCTTTTTTTAAATACTAATCTTAGCACTATTGTATTTTTCTCCTGAAAATGCTCTCTGCTTCTCTACCACATGGCCAGGTTGCAAATTTTCCAAATCTTTATGCTCTGTTTCCCTTTTAATTATACATTCTGGCTTTATGTTATAACTTTTCTTCCATAACTCAGCATAGGCTGTTGCAAGGAGGCCAGGTTGCAAATTTTCCAAATCTTTATGCTCTGCTTCCCTTTTAATTATACATTCTGGCTTTATGTTATAACTTTTCTTCCATAACTCAGCATAGGCTGTTGCAAGGAACCATGCAGCTTCCTGAATGCTTTGCTGTTTAGAAATTTCTTCTGCCAAATATCCCGGGTCAGCACCTTTTTTGGGCTTGGACACAATGCAGCCAAGGTCCTTGCCAGTTCATTTTGGGCTTGGACACAATGCAGCCAAGGTCCTTGCCAGTTCATATCAAGGGTGAGCTTTGCCCCAGTTTCCAATAAGTCCCTTCACATTTACATCTGAGATCTCCTCAGAATGGCCTTTACTGTCCATATTTCTATCAGCATTCTGCTCACCACCATTTAACTAATCTCTAAGACATTCCAAACTTTCCCTGATTTCCGTCTTCTGAACTTCCACCAGCATCTAGGCTTTTTTTAGCCTGTTCCTCCAGGTTCCTCCAGCCTCTCCTCAACACCCAGTTCCAAAGCCACTTACACATTTTCAACTATTTGTTAAAAGCAACACCATCACTTCTCTGGTACCCATTTTCTGTATTAGTCCATTTCTATTGCTTATAACAAAATACCTGGAACTGGACAATTTATAAGAAAATGAAATTTATTGCTTACAGTTTCAGAGGCTAGGAAGTTCGGAGTCCAAGGAACACATCTGGTGAAAGTCTTCTTTGGTGGTGGCTTTAGAGCAATGCGGGGGGTCACACATGGCAGAAAATGGCAGAGAGACTCTCATGTACTCTCCCTTTAAAGCCCTCAGAACCACGCCCACGACCACCTTTAAACCATCAACTTAATCACCTCTTCAAGGCCCCACTGTTCAATTGCCATAATACGGTTTTCCACCCCCAACAGTTACAGTGGGGATTAAGTTTTGGGGGAACGTTCAGCCCAAGGCAGGGAGTTCATGGTATCTTTGCCCAATTTCTGTGCATCCCCATTTCCTAGCCCAGTGTGGGGTGTGGGACCCCAGTACACGTTCCATGACTTTGAGAAGCATCAGCTGCAGTAGGATGAAGTGAGGCCGTGTCCTGTGCTCCTGTGGTCTCATCCCCTGGTCATCGCACCTCACACATCATGTGGAAGCAAGTTGTGATAATACCATGAGCTGTGTCTAAAGTGCTGAGCAACATGCAATACAGAGTGAACGGCCAGCAGCAGGATGTGTCCCAGGGCACCATGGACAACCTTGAAGGGAGTGGCCTCCAACCAGCAGAAGAGAGAACATGAGCCAGATGGCAGCAGGCAGCACTGGTGACAGTGTCATCTCTGTCATAATCTCCCCGGTGTGGGCAAGAGCCTGCCCAGGCATGGGGGGCCATTGGTGTATCAGAGTCTTCAGACTGCATCTGAGGGTCCTTCCCTCAGTCCAGGATGGAACTCTGGACCCAGCATGGTTCATTCACTGTGGGATTGGAGGCTACTTTTGTCTCTCCCTTCATGTACCACTCCCCCCACCGTATTCCAGTGACTGTCTTGAATTATAGAAAAAAGAAAAACCTTTCACTTTGCAGCAGTTGTACTGTAGCACTAAGGCAGAAACGCTCAGTCTCCTGGCGTCACCGTCAGGGAATGGCTGCTCAGACCCTCTCTCCATCACTGTTTTCCTTGTAGCATGCTCAGTTGTATACAGGCTTATTTTTCTGACTCCCACACTGTACTGTGGGCTCCATGAAGCTAAGGTTTTGTCAATCCTGATCACAGCTGTGGGCAGAGAACAGGCAGAGTGAGTAACCAATAATCCCAACCCCTGGCTTCCAGGGCAAACCGCGGTGTCTTGTCAGCCTGAGGTTAGCCCTCACCATCCCACCGAGGCCCTGGGCAGGCTCAGAGCCCTCCCCCTGGGGCTTGTGTCCAGGCACTCAGCTGGTCCAGCTGACAAGGGCAACAGGCAGATGGTTCAGAAGTACACATTTGGAAACCTCCAGTTAACTAAATAGTAACATTTCTTCTAGCTGGTTCTACAACTTTTAACCCTTAATGTCTACTTAACTTTTAAAGAAAATGTTTCTTCATACTAAGGGAATAGTTTGGTGTATGCGCCACATGATGATTTTTAGCCTTTTATTCTTTAAGGCACTTTTAAAATTAAGAGACTTTATTTTTTACAGCAGTTTTAGGTTTACAGAAAAACTGAGTGGAAACTACGGGGAGTTCCCATAAATCCCCTCTCCCCCTACACCATTTCTCCTGTTAATAACATTTTGTATTCATGTGGTGGTACATTTGTTAAAATTGATGAGCCCGTAGTGGTATATTATTATCAAGTAAGGTCCATGGCTTACATCAGTGTCCACTCTCGGTACTGTACATTCTGTGGGCTTTGACAGGTGTGTAATGACATGTATCCACCATGACAGTGTCATGCAGAAGGATTTCACTGTCCTGAAAGTCCTTTGGTCCAGCTGTTCATCCTTCCCTACCCCCAACCTGGCAACTATTGGTCTATTTACTGTCTCCATAGTTTCACTTTTTCCAGAACGTCATACAGCTGGAATTATACAGTAGGTAGTCTTTTTAGATTGGCTTCTTTCACTTAGCGATGCGGATTTAAAGTTCCTCAATGACTTTTCATGGCTTGATAGCTTTTTCCGTCTTATCACTGAAGGCACCCATCATATGGATGTACTGCAGTTTATTTATCCTTTCACCTACTGAAGAACACTTGGTTGCTTCCAATTTTTGCAATTATGGATAAAGCTCCTGTAAACATTTGTTTTTAGGTTTTTGTGTGAACATAAGTTTTCAGTTCATTTCTGTAAATACCAAGGAGTGCAAGTGCTGAACAGTAAGAGTATGTTTAGTTTGTAAGAAACAGCCAAAGCAGCTGTACCATTTTGCATTCCCACCAGCAATTAAAGAGTTTCTCTCGCTCCCATCCTTGCTAGGAGTTGGTGTTGTCAGTTTTCTGGATTTTGGCCATTCTCCTAGGTGTATAGTGGTATCCTGTTGCTGTTTTAATTTGCATTTTTCAGATAACATATGCTGAGCACCTTTCCATTTGCCATCTGTATCTCTTCTTTGGTGGGGTGTCTGTTCAGACCTTTTGCCCATTTTGTAACTGGGTTGTTTATTATTGTTGGGTTTTTAAGAGTTCTTTGTATATTCTGAATGTAAGTTCTTTATCAGATATGTTTTTTAAAGGTATTTTCTCTCAGCCTCTGCTCTGGTATTACCCTGGTCATCTTAATGGTGTCTTTTGCAGAGCAGAGTATTTAATTTTAATGAGGTCCCACTTACACGTTTTTTCTTTCATGGATCGTGCTTTTGGTGTTGTATTTAAATACTAGTTGCCAAACCCAAGGTCACCTAGATTTTCTCCAGTTATCTTCTAGGAGTTTTATAGTTTTGTGTTTTACATGTACGTTTTTGACCCATTTCAAGTTAATTTGTGTGCAAGGTGTAAGGTCTTTTCCGGGGTGGGGGGGGGGGGTGCGGGGGGGTTTGTTTTTGGTTTTTGCACT